>NC_068342.1:32890219-33116005 GCF_014633365.1 Diospyros lotus | reverse complement strand
GGCTCGTTTTCTCTTAGCCATACTTGCTTTTTGACTGCACTCTCACCCTGCAATTAAAACACAAAAACAAAACACAATAAAAAATTTTATATTTTATTTATTTATTTAGGCGAGAGGTTTATACTCGTCAGTGTACGAGTGCAGTTGTAGTTCAAATTTAAATTTATACTTTCTGGATAAGTCCAGGTCGTCCACTGAGAGATTTATTTATGGCAAAAGAAAAAAAAAGAATGTCACACACATGCACACGCATTTAGATGGATTGATAACATGATTTTTTTATGATTTTTTTAGATAACAAATACTAGAAAATAAAGCAAGACAGAAGTTGAAATAAATACTAAACGTGAGAGAATATGAAATTGGAAAGTACTTGAGTTAAGACAATTTCAGTGACAACCCGTTGATTCCCAAATATTAGCATAAAAGATTAGCAACATTATTTAATTTCAGATATGAGGATTTGTTATTAAATGCAATTAAAGATAATGATAGCTCTAGTTTAAGCAATCCCATACATGATATGCGGGATTCTAATTTAAGAAACTACCATAAATTCAATTACAATTAATACACAAAACAACTAAATTAATCATCCGGGTTTGGGTATGATAGCGTTTCCAGTTCTAGTAACTCTCATGCGTGACATGAAAGCTCTAAGTTAGGCTTACGCTCCAATCCAAACCTAGTGATTTTTCAATAATCAAAACACACTCATATTGAAGTTTAAACCAATGTTTACTCATTTAAAGCGTAGCTTTCTTTGGAATCATTGGCGTTAGACACTGTCCTTGCCTTAACCCAAGATTAGATTTAGCTACTCATCTCTATTAAATTAATTGACAACAATTTAAATGACATAATTTTAAATAACAGAATTTAAATGACAGGAATTAAATAGAAGAAACTAACCGGCCATTTAGGCGGTAGATAATTAAAATACAAGAATTAAAATTGCAAGAATTTAAAGGCAAGAAACTAACCGTCCATTTAGGCGGTGAACAATTAAATGACAAGAATTAAAATTGCAGAAATTTAAAGGCACAAATTAACCGGCCATTTAGGCAGTGAATAATAAAGTAATAAAAAATGACATAAGAATTTAAAAGAAGAAAGGAAGGAAGTAAGATCACAAGAGAGAATGCTAAAGAAAAGGGGAAAGAACAAGAACATTCTCAAAGAGAGAATTATAAGGAAACAACTAAACTTTGATTCAAGAATAATAATCACACTTACAAATGCAATCAAGTGATCTATTTATAGGCCACAAGATGCAATACAAACCACACAATTTCAATTATTCAACTAGACATAATTATATCTAATGGGCACTCACACACTTAAAAGTTAAATGGATTTTAGCTATAATACACACCTAATATTAAATGGATTTTAGCTAAAATACATACCTAATAAAGCATTCATAAAGTTAAATGGATTTTAGCTATAATATCCACCTAATAGTTAAGTGGATTTTAGCTAAAAAAAACACACCTAATAAAGCTCTCACATAAAAAAATAAAAATAGATTTCTATAAATTGATTTTTAATCTTCATTAGGATTAAAAATAATCCTTGGGCCTTCTCCAAATAATATCTTCCATGGGTTGCTCAAATTGGGCCTTAATTCTTCATGGGCTTAAATTCTTCATGGACTTTAATTTTTCATGTGCTTGATTTCTTCATGGACTTGAATTCTTCATGGGCTTGATTTCTCCATGGGTTTGATTTCTTCATGGACTTGAATTCTTCATGGACTTTAAGTCTTCATGGGCTTTAATTCTTCATGCCTAAAAAAATAAAAATAAATTTAATATTATTAATAAATTATATATTATATATATGTATTACACATGGCACATATATATATATTATATTATATTATATATATTACATGAATGCATATAATGATGTATATGTATTATATATAATTTTATATATTATTATTATTATTATTAAATTTTACTTTAAAATTTCATTTCATTCATTTTTCAATTTAAACTTGCATATAACCTAAAATATATATTAATATCTAATTTAAACTATTTTTAAGATCAAAAGAAGGATATAATTATAACAAAATTTTTTATAAAATTAAACCACAATCATACCCCCAACTTAAACATTGCTAGTCCCTTAGCAATCAGATTATACACCTGCCAAACTTTATTCACAATAACTGTATGAATGTAAAAATTTCAAAGTTGAAACCGAAATGCATAAAATTAAATAAATAATTTAGCATTCTAAATCAGATTTTTGGTTAAAGGTCATACAATCTCAGGAATGGAAATTAGGATAACCAACACACAGACTTACTCCCTCGAAGTTTTGACTTCAAATCTTACTATGGATTTTCTCTCCAATAAAAAAGATTCCTCAGGTGTACACACAAGGGGGTGCACCGTTATAAGAGTAAATGCAGAACAAGTTCAAAACTCGGTGCCATCCCAAATACAAGGAACGTATTTTCATGAAAGAATAAGGAAATTGACATAGCTTCATGATTGGAATAATGCTCTAGATGAGTAACTTCTGAATTTAAACATGATTCCCTACTCCAAACTCGAATTCTGAGATCACATGATTTATAGCATCAAAAGGGACCAGACTGGGTTGTAATGGGGCTATAAGGTTAATACGGGTTGTCAAAGAAAAGGTAGAGTGTACAAAGGGTGTGTGTCGGGAATTTTTTTTTTTTTTTTTTTTTAGCATTCATTTTGAAACAGTTATGCTGAATAACTAAGAGAATTTGCCCCCTTTTTTTTCACTTTTTTTTTCTTTTTTTTTTTTCTTTTTTTTCTTTTTTTTTTCTTTTTCTTTTTAAATATGAAATAGATAAACAGACTAATTCCCAAAATCACACCAGATTGGATAAAATTCATATGGTTATGGGTTAAACAAGGGTAACGAAAGAAGTTGTACTACAAATGGCTCAAATGGGCTAACAAGAGGTTGATTTAAAGAAAAAAAAAAAAAAAAGCTCAAAATGAAAGAAATTGATCCCCCTATCATGCTTCTCAGTCATCTAATTCATAGTTTGAAACCAGTCAAATTCATCCGCTATCATACTAGACATTCAAAGCGAATTGATATTTTGAAGCCATTGAAAAGATAAGATAAACAAGAGAGCATATTTAGAGTAAGTGTTATTTCACTCAGAATTAACGGTTATTAGGCTCAAACACTTGCTTGGGTAATAGTCTCCACTTCTGTTGAGGGATCATACAGTGTACTAATCAGCTAATTACTGTTACCTTTGACTTTATGACCGATAACCAATTTCTAAATTTTGAATCCCTGATGAATGTAAATTACTTATTCTCATGCATAAACGTTTTCAAATGAGAAATCAATGCATTCATGTTTCGTATTGCAAACTTAACCGGCTATCAATGCATAACTTTAAAGCTTTAGGAATAGCATTATTTAAAACACATAATAATTTTTTTTTTTTTTTATAAGAGTAGATAAAGACAATCAATTCCCACAAGACTACAAACTAGTAATTACAAACTCACAGTTAAATATAAACCAGATGATTCATGACTAGACCTTACACCCCCCAACTTGAATTGCAGTAATAAATCAGGGTTGTTAGGAATACCTGTAACTCCACAAGTCCATAGATTTGCTGTGAACTGCTAAAACTTAAACAACAAATGAGCACACCATATAGATATATATTTATATTTTCACACCAAAATAAAAATTTCATGCAAGTCATAAGATAAGCAAAATGCGTCTCAAGAGTACAAAAAGTACTCCTTACTCAGCCATCTTATCAAAGACTTTGCTAACAACATTCCACAGTTTTGTTTTTTTTTTTTTTTTTTTTTTTTTTTCAAGAACACAACCAAAAAAATCCTGCAAGTTGTACAATAACTAGATGCGTCTCAAGAGTACAAAAAGTACTCCTTACTCATCCATCTTAATAAAGAGCATTTCTCACAGTGATAAATCTAAATTAATCGGACCCCTTGGGCGCTTGTTACTAATTGCCTTAGACCAGTCTATCCGAGGCTCATGAGGATCGTACTGTGGAACATAAGCATGTAATTTCTCTAACAGCTTATCAATGGTGGATGCAGAAATGAGAATCTTTCTTGCTGAACGAGAAATGAACTGTTGGTCCACAGCCTGATCAAGAAAAGAGAGTAACCCATCGAAAAAATGGTTAACATTTAAAAGTCCAATGGGTTTGGTATGGAGATTACTCTTGGCCCAGGAGATTATACAAAAGATTTCTTCAAGTGTTCCAAAACCTCCTGGTAAAGCAATGAAGGCATCTGACTGATAAATCTTACAAGCCATGCGCTCAGACATAGAAGTCGTTTCTATAAGTTGACCTCGTGTAATCCCGGAAATATGTGGTTCAGCTAAAGGGATTGGCATTATACCTACCACAGATGAATTTCCAAGATGTACAGCTTGTGAAACATAACCATTCAATCCACGACTTCCCCCTCCATATACCAAATTAATTTTTTTCTCTCCTAATTTTTTACCAAGTTCGTTCGCTGCAAGTGCGTAACAAATATCACTCCCAAGTTGAGAGCCACAAAGTACACATATGGTTTTAATTTGACGAACGAACTGCCCTTCCATGTTTGTTTCTTTTGTATGTCCTGAAAAGAAGTTTGGAGATCAAAAGTAGCTATACAACAATTCAACAAGAAATAAATACAAACAAAAATCCTGCGTATATATAAGTAGTTGTGATTGTGGCTCACATCTTCCTCTGGTTTTACATCCAGAAACGGCTTAAACACTTTCTATGAAGTGGGGATAAGCTTCCCATCCAATTTTCTTATAGATTGGCAAACAGGGTCGTTTTTAGTCAGATTCCCAAGACTATAGCGTTGGTGGTCACTTCTGAACTGGGTCCATAAAGCAAGAAGTTCTCTTTGCACTATTCCACACGGATGCGTCTCAAGAGTCAATCGGATATCATCCAGAGACTCCTTACTCAGTCCATCCTTTATGAAACTAATTTTATCTTCTCGATTTATGGACGTAAACCCCACAGATTTGCATCGTGTGTTACAGGTCCATCGAGCACATTTGTAACAACCATTCACTCTTTTCGCCCTTCTTTTCTTCGCAAAACTACTCTTCCCTAAGCCTGGAAAATGCTTAAAACTAGGTGAAGTTTCACCAGCTAATCGAACTTTTGCTTCGATCAGCCAACGAATATCTTCAGGGATGTTATTAAGCATCAACAACCTAAGTCTTTCACACCTAGCAACATAAATTTTTTTCAAATCATTCTGCGGGAGAGATGGATAGTACTTGTGAATTTTTGAGAGATAAAGATCCATTTTTTTTTTTTCTTAAACTATACTAAGAAAAAAAAGTAAAGAACTATAAACTTTACAAAAGGGATGAGAGTACCTGATCGGAGAATAACACAAAAGAGAGAAGACTGAGCTCAAGAAGGGTGGCTTGCCTTATACAGATATGGAGTCTCTTATAGAGCAATGACCATCACTGTTTTACACTCGGCTCGAGGCATGCCATAATTACAGGGTTATGCTTGGCGTCTCTTTTTCAACGCTTGGTGCCTCATTTTTCAACATTTGGCAGTGTGCCTTATCCTTTATAGGGCAGTGTGATTGCACTGCCCAAGAAAAGATAGCTACCACCAGCGTCAATTCTGTCTCTCTCAATTCAAAATTTTTTTTTTATTTTTTTTATTATTATTTTATTATTTTTTTAATTTTTTTTATTCTTATTCTTATTATTATTATTATTTTTTTTTGATTTTTTTTTTATTAATAAATGTTTTGTTTTAGGGGCCCAATAAAATCATACATACCACACAAGACAATATTATCGAGTCTAACAAAATTATTTGCACAATAGATCAGTTTCAAACACCAATAAAATCAAGTACACCTTACCCCCCAACTTAAATTGCGCATTGTCCTCAATCGACAATAAAAGGATAGAAGATAGGCATACCTGGTGGTCTTCAATGCATGAACTCGTATGCAAAAAAAAATTTTATTTAGACTGCACACAGAGAAACACTATTTGAATCAAAGTTAATTAAGTAATGCAGAAAATGAATAACTTATATATATAATTCTTTATTATTTTATTTTATTTTTTTCTTTTTTATTTATTTAATTTTATTATTTTTTTTTATTTTTTTTTTCAGATCTATAAACATCCATTTAACCTAAATGGAAAGGTGGTCTTTTAACGTCAGATTCCCAGACGATAGGAAACTTTCCCTACTCATCAGATGATGATGGATCATCTAAATCCACAACTCCTTCATTCTCCTCAACACTACCCTGGTATGGTTTCAACCTATGACCATTGACTGTTAGAAGCTGTCCTGACTCCGGATTTTCTATCTCAAATGCCCCATATCCTGAGATGGACTTGATTACAAAGGGGCCGACCCATCGAGACTTCAATTTTCCTGGGAATAGATGCAATCGAGAATCATACAAGAGTACCCGTTGCCCTACCTGAAAGCTTTTTTGAATGATGTGCCGATCATGTAACTCTTTCATGCGAACCTTGGCCAATCGTGCATTTTCAAATGCTTCATTCCGAATTTCCTCAAGTTCATTCAATTGGAGCTTCTTGGATAAGCCTGCTTCAGTTAGACTCTTGTTGATCTTATGAATTGCCCAATATGCTTTATGCTCAATTTCCACCGGCAGATGACAAGATTTACCGTATACTAGCCTATAGGGAGACATTCCCAAAATTGTTTTGTAAGCTGTTCTGTATGCCCAAAGAGCGTCTACTAGTCTTAAGGACCAATCCTTACGATTAGCAGCAACAGTCTTTTCCAATATGCGCTTAATCTCCCTATTGGCTAGCTCGGCTTGACCATTGGTTTGGGGATGGTATGGTGTTGCAACTTTATGCAGTACACCATATTTCTTCATTAATCCTGTCACTACTTTATTACAAAAATGGGAACCCCCATCACTGATGATTGCTCGTGGCATCCCAAATCGACTGAATATATTTTCTTTCAAAAATTTCACGACAGTCCTATGGTCATTTGTTCTGGCCGGGATTGCTTCTACCCATTTGGACACATAGTCAACAGCAAGTAAGATGTATTCATGACCAAATGAATTGACAAATGGGCCCATAAAATCCATACCCCAACAGTCAAAAACTTCTAACACTTGGATCGGATGTAATGGCATCATGTTTCTCCTTGACAGACTTCCTAACCTTTGACATCGATCACAATTTGAGCAGAACTTGTACACATCCTTGAACAGTGTCGGCCAATAAAATCCACTCTGAAAAATTTTTGCAACTGTTTTCTTGACAGAAAAATGGCCTCCACATGCAAGAGTATGACTGAAATTGATGACACTTTGTTGCTCATGATCGGGTATGCATCTACGGATGATTTGGTCAGGACAATACTTGAAGAGGTAGGGCTCATCCCAAAAGAATGTTCTGACTTTTCTGAAGAATTTATGCCTATCTTGCTTACTCCAATGGTCTGAGATCAGACCAGTTGCCAGGTAGTTCGCAATGTCGGCATACCAAGGGACAACAGATGATGCACGAATAACATTCACTTTAAACAGTTGCTCATCAGGGAAATTGTCATGAATTGGTTCATCAAATTGTGTGAGATCTTGACTTGGAATCCTTGACAAATGGTCAGCCACCACATTTTCTACTCCCTTCTTGTCTCTGATTTCAATGTTGAACTCTTGCAGGAGTAAGATCCATCGGAGCAGACGGGGTTTTGCATCTTGCTTTGTGAACAAATACTTCAGAGCAGCGTGATCAGTAAAAATGATCACTAGTGACCCTACGAGGTAAGATCGAAACTTGTCCAGGGCAAAGACAACTGCTAGTAACTCTTTCTCTGTAGTGGTGTAATTCTTTTGTGCCTCATTAAGAGTTTTGCTAGCATAATATATCACATGAGGTTTCTTATCCTTCCTCTGCCCTAACACAGCTCCTACCGCATAATCACTAGCATCGCACATAAGTTCAAATGGGAGGGACCAATCAGGGGACTGAATGATAGGTGCTGAAATGAGTGCATCTTTCAATTTATCAAAAGCATTTTGACAGGCAGGACTCCATTCAAACGGAACATCTTGAGACAACAAATGGCACAAGGGTCTTGTTATGGTGCTAAAGGAAGCAATGAATCTCCTATAAAACCCTGCATGTCCCAAAAAACTTCTGATGTCTTTCACATTCCTAGGGATAGGGAGTTTTTGAATTGTTTCAATTTTTGACCTGTCTACCTCCATCCCCCTAGATGAAACGATGTGCCCCAAGACTATGCCCTGTTTCACCATGAAGTGACATTTTTCCCAATTGAGTATCAGATTTGTTTCCTCACATCTTGCTAAAACCTTTTTCAGATTCTCCAAACAGGCCTCAAAGTTACTTCCATAAACAGAAAAGTCATCCATAAATACTTCAACAATCTGCTCAACCATTTCACTGAAAATGCTCATCATACACCTTTGAAAGGTGGCTGGAGCATTGCATAACCCAAATGGCATGCGCCTGTATGCAAATGTCCCAAATGGACATGTGAAAGTTGTCTTCTCTTGATCTTCTAGTGCAATTTCTATCTGATTGTACCCTGAGTAGCCATCTAAGAAACAATAGTAGGCTTGGCCTGCTATTCTCTCCAGAACTTGATCCAAGAAAGGCAAAGGAAAATGATCTTTCCTTGTCACAGAATTGAGCTTTCTATAATCAATGCACATACGCCATCCTGTCTGGATGCGCGTGGGAATCAGTTCATTGTTCTCATTTTTTACAACAGTGACTCCAGACTTTTTGGGTACTACCTGTGTTGGACTTACCCACTTAGAATCAGAGATTGGGTAAATTATTTCAGCATCCAATAGCTTAAGCACTTCTTTTCTGACAACTTCTTTCATGTTGGGATTTAATCTCCTTTGCATTTGCCTAACTGGTTTTGCTCCTTCTTCCAAGAATATCTTATGAGTACAGATCAAAGGGCTAATACCTTGCAAATCTGAAATGGTCCATCCTAATGACTTCCTGTGTGCTTTTAGAACTTCTATCAGTTGTTGCTCTTGCTGAGGTGTCAAACTTGAAGAGATCACCACTGGGAATGCTTCCCCTTCTCCTAGAAAGACATATTTCAAATCACTGGGCAATGGCTTTCTCTCAGGCGTGGACTGATGGCTATCAGGAGCCATGAGCTTACTGTCCAAGTTCCTTAATGGCTCTAAACCAGGCATCCATGTAGGCTTCTCACTTTCTTTGCTTATGACTTCCACTTCTTTTATTTCTTCGAGATCTTGATTTCCTTCTTTGGGTCTTCTCATGAACTCTTCAAAACAGTCATTGGTCAGTGTTTGGATCAAGTCTACCTCCTCCACTTCACTCTCAGTGTCCTGATGTTTGGCTACCCTAAAGATATTCATTTCTACAGTCATGTTCCCAAAAGATAGCTTTAACACACCATTCCTACAGTTGATGATGGCATTTGATGTGGCAAGGAATGGTCGACCTAAGATGACTGGCACAGGAGGTTGAGGCCCCTGATGCGGCTGGGTGTCCAAAACGATGAAGTCCACTGGAAAGTAGAACTTATCGATTTGTACCAGAACATCCTCCACAATTCCTCGTGGAACTTTGACTGATCGATCAGCCAGCTGAAGGGTCACTCTAGTGGGTTTAAGCTCACCTAATCCCAACTGTTGATACACACTGTATGGCAACAAATTGACACTAGCTCCTAAATCCAAGAGTGCCCGATCAACCTTTTGACTTCCTATGATGCATGTAATGGTTGGACAGCCTGGATCTTTGTATTTGGGAGGAGTTTTCAATTGGAGAATGGCGCTGACTTGTTCAGTCAAGAATGCCTTTTCATGCACATTTGTTTTCCTTTTGACAGTGCACAGATCTTTCAAAAACTTTGCATATGAAGGTGTTTGTTTGATTGCATCCAACAGCGGGATGTTGATTCTCACTTGCTTAAACACTTCATATATATCTGCATTTTGTTGCTCTTTTTTCAAATGATTCAACCTTTGTGGAAAAGGTGGTTTGGGCCTGTATTGAATTTCTTTCTCATCTTCTTTTTGTTTTTCATTTTTCTCATTTTTTTCATTTTTCTCATTTTTTTCATCGGTGGATTCATGATCTTTTGGTTCTTTTTCTTCATCAACATGTTGGTTTATCCTAGGATCAGTTGGTTTCTCAATTATTCTTCCACTTCTTAGGGCAGTCACTGCTTGCACTTGTTCATGAGTGTTGGTTTCACTATTTGAAGCTTCTACCTGGTTGGTTTGCCTAATTGGGTTAGGATTAGTTTGGGATGGAAACCTCTCGGGTTCTCTCACACTCAATGTTTGTGTTATCTTGGTTAACTGGCTCCTAATGTCTTCTATGGCTCTGTTTGTTTGGTCTTGATTTTTGACAAGCTGAGCAACCTGATTATTGATACCTGTTTGACTTTGGATGAACTGGTGCAAGGTATCTTCCAAAGATCTCCTATGAGGAGGTTGGTAAGTATTGGATGAAGAACCTTGATTTTGTTGGAAGGTATGTTGTTGTGTAGGGAAGGGAGGTTGAGAATGATTTCCAGAATCATTTCTCCAAGAAAAATTGGGGTGATTTCTATTATTGGGATGGTATGAATTGTAGTTCTGATTATTCCCATAATAGGCTCCACTCTGATTTTGATTTTGTCTCCCCTCAAAGTTGTGTGAATGATTGTTATTAGTCTGCCCATACAATACCTCCTTGAAAGCAGGTAGGGTAGGACATTCTTCAGTTGAATGATCTGTTGCATCACACACAGCACACTTTACTTCCACTTGATTAACAGATTGCACCTTTTTGGGTTGCATGTTTTCAACTTTCTTTGTTAAAGCAGTTAATCTTGCATTTAAATCGTCACTCTCACTCAGTTGGTATCTCCCTCTAGGTTGTGGATTTTCTCTTGAATCAAGAGCAGATGTTGGACCAACTTCCCAGTTCCTTGTATTCTCAGCCAATGTGTCAAAGAAGTGGAAAGCTTCTTCTGGAGTCTTCTCATAGAATTCTCCATTGCACATTGTAGAAACTAGCATTTTCAATTGGGGAGTGAGTGAATCATGAAAGAAACTGACCACTCTCTATTGCTCAAAAGCATGGTGCGGACAAGTGTGAAGAAGGTCTTTAAACCTTTCCCACGCTTGCGCAAAATTCTCATTTGGTTTACAGGCAAAGTTCATGATTTGTCTTTGAAGAGTAGCAGTTCTGTTGGCAGGGAAGTATTTTTTTAAGAAAGTTGTTTGCATTTCTCTCCAAGTTCCTATAGATCTAGGTGGGAAAGTGCTTAACCATATTTTTGCCTTATCTTTCAGTGAGAATGGAAAGAGTTTTAATCTTATGACATCCTCATTTGCTGTATGGTCCATGCAAGTGCTACATACTTCCTCAAATTCTTTCATATGAGTATATGGATTTTCAGAATCCATGCCATGAAAAGTTGGCAACAATTGGATTGTGCCAGGTTTGAAGTTAAACCTATGATGATTGATGGGAAGAATAATGCATGAGGGGGTTGTCTGCCTAGGAGGATGAAGATACTCCCTAAGGGGTCTGATCATCTCCTGATCAATGGGATCAGGGTCACCGTGGTCACTACCACGTGCAGACATGTTCTGTGGAAGTGGCATGTTCTCATTGTGTTGAGACATGAGTGACTGATTTTCTATAGTTTTACCTGACCTAAGTATCATACACTATGCAAAAATAAAAATAAAGTAAAAAGAAACAGAGTTACCGAATTTATCAGGAGATGCTTCTTCTTATATTTTGTTTTTCCTTTTTGTTTTTGCCTCAATCTCCCCAGCAACGGCGCCAAAATTTGACTGCACTCTCACCCTGCAATTAAAACACAAAACAAAACACAATAAAAATTTTATATTTTATCTATTTATTTAGGCGAGAGGTTTATACTCGTCAGTGTACGAGTGCAGTTGTAGTTCAAATTTAAATTTATACTTTCTGGATAAGTCCAGGTCGTCCACTGAGAGATTTATTTATGGCAAAAGAAAAAAAAGAATGTCACACACATGCACACGCATTTAGATGGATTGATAACATGATTTTTTATGATTTTTTTAGATAACAAATACTAGAAAATAAAGCAAGACAGAAGTTGAAATAAATACTAAACGTGAGAATATGAAATTGGAAAGTACTTGAGTTAAGACAATTTCAGTGACAACCCGTTGATTCCCAAATATTAGCATAAAAGATTAGCAACATTAATTTAATTTCAGATATGAGGATTTGTTATTAAATGCAATTAAAGATAATGATAGCTCTAGTTTAAGCAATCCCCATACATGATATGCGGGATTCTAATTTAAGAAACTACCATAAATTCAATTACAATTAATACACAAAACAACTAAATTAACCATCCGGGTTTGGGTATGATAGCGTTTCCAGTTCTAGTAACTCTCATGCGTGACATGAAAGCTCTAAGTTAGGCTTACGCTCCAATCCAAACCTAGTGATTTTTCAATAATCAAAACACACTCATATTGAAGTTTAAACCAATGTTACTCATTTAAAGCGTAGCTTTCTTTGGGAATCATTGGCGTTAGACACTGTCCTTGCCTTAACCCAAGATTAGATTTAGCTACTCATCTCTATTAAATTAATTGACAACAATTTAAATGACATAATTTAAATAACAGAATTTAAATGACAAGAATTAAAATAGAAGAAACTAACCGGCCATTTAGGCGGTAGATAATTAAAATACAAGAATTAAAATTGCAAGAATTTAAAGGCAAGAAACTAACCGTCCATTTAGGCGGTGAACAATTAAATGACAAGAATTAAAATTGCAGAAATTTAAAGGCACAAATTAACCGGCCATTTAGGCAGTGAATAATAAAGTAATAATAAATGACATAAGAATTTAAAAGAAGAAAGGAAGGAAGTAAGATCACAAGAGAGAATGCTAAAGAAAAGGGGAAAGAACAAGAACAATTCTCAAAGAGAGAATTATAAGGAAACAACTAAACTTTGATTCAAGAATAATAATCACACTTACAAATGCAATCAAGTGATCTATTTATAGGCCACAAGATGCAATACAAACCACACAATTTCAATTATTCAACTAGACATAATTATATCTAATGGGCACTCACACACTTAAAGTTAAATGGATTTTAGCTATAATACACACCTAATATTAAATGGATTTTAGCTAAAATACATACCTAATAAAGCATTCATAAAGTTAAATGGATTTTAGCTATAATATCCACCTAATAGTTAAGTGGATTTTAGCTAAAAAAACACACCTAATAAAGCTCTCACATAAAAAAATAAAAATAGATTTCTATAAATTGATTTTTAATCTTCATTAGGATTAAAAATAATCCTTGGGCCTTCTCCAAATAATATCTTCCATGGGTTGCTCAAATTGGGCCTTAATTCTTCATGGGCTTAAATTCTTCATGGACTTTAATTTTTCATGTGCTTGATTTCTTCATGGACTTGAATTCTTCATGGGCTTGATTTCTCCATGGGTTTGATTTCTTCATGGACTTGAATTCTTCATGGACTTTAAGTCTTCATGGGCTTTAATTCTTCATGCCTAAAAAAATAAAAATAATTTAATATTATTAATAAATTATATATTATATATATGTATTACACATGGCACATATATATATATTATATTATATTATATATATTACATGAATGCATATAATGATGTATATGTATTATATATAATTTTATATATTATTATTATTATTATTAAATTTTACTTTAAAATTTCATTTCATTCATTTTTCAATTTAAACTTGCATATAACCATAAAATATATATTAATATCTAATTTAAACTATTTTTAAGATCAAAAGAAGGATATAATTATAACAAAATTTTTATAAAATTAACCACTAATCACTATTCTTCTTCCAAAAACCCTAGCTCCCCAATCCATTGCTCTTTTAATTCTTCCTTAGCTATTGAAACCCATTTCCTTTGATAGTGAGACTATTAAGCTTGGAAATACTTCTTTACATTGAACCCATTTGTTTTCAGCCCCAATCTCCCTTATCCTCTCTATCTAGCAAAAAGAGAGGGTAGATAAAGAGAGAATAAAGGGATTCACTATTACACCGGAGTGTAGACCCAATAGGCCCCTCCTATTTTGGGGGGACGATTCAGTCTAACCGAATGAGGTTTGGGAGCTATCTTTGGAGCAAGGAGTTGCTGCCATCGGGAGGATTTCCACCTCTGCATCAGCCTTCAACAGTCGAAAGGTAAAATAACTAAACCTCGTATGGCATGGTTTGGTTTTGATATGCATATGGACATTGGAAGCGGGTCTTGTAAGGTGTTTTTGTTCTTGTTTTCACTACTATCTTTGATGTTTTCGGAAATGATTTTTGAAAATGGCTTAAACCCTTGCATTAGTACACCTATTAATGGCATTCCTTATCAGTCTCTGGGCCAATCACCCCCACTACCATCGATGGTAACAAGTACATGCTTACTTTTACTAATGATTTTAGTGAAAAAACATGGATTTATTTTTTAAAGGAAAAAGTGAAGTATTTAGCAAATTTAAAGAGTTTAAGAGCTTGGTGGAAAAGCAAAAGGGTTATATGGAGACAATGCAAGTGGTTATAAGCTTTATAACCCTTTCACCAAAAGGGTTATATGGTCCCGAGATGTTGAGTTTGATGAACAACAAACATGGGATTGAAAGGATGAAAGCCATAAACAAGTCATAATAGAAGAGTCCAAAGAAGAATCACCAACCCAAGTCCGTGGTCATATGGAAGCTGGTGAATCAAGCAATCCAATGGCACAAAAGACAAGAAGTGTTCAAGACATCTACAACACCACTCCAAGGTGAGGCAGAAAATGAGTTTAGGATGTTCTGCTTATTTGCAGGCTACGAAACCCTAACTTTTGAGGAAGCATACCAAGAGGAAACATGGAGGAAAAGATGGAGTCAATCTACAAGAATAAAACATGGGAGCTTGCAACATTACCCGAGGGACATAAAGCCATTGATGTCAAATGGGTATATAAAAGCAAGTGAAATGCACAAGGACAAATAGAAAAACAAAAGGCAAGATTAGTGGTCAAAGGCTACAAACAAAAGTTTGGAGTAGACTATGATGAGGTATTTGCTCCTATCACCTGCCTTGAAACTATTAGACTGATAATTTTTGTAGCAGCCCAAAGAAAATGGAGGATATTTCAGGTGGACGTAAAATCAGTGTTTTTGAACAAGTATTTGAAGGAAGAAGTTTACATAAAGCAACATCCTAGGTTCAATCGAAAAAGGAAAGAGGATAAAGTGTGCTAATTGAAGAAAGCATTATATGGGTTGAAACAAGCGCCACGGGCCTGGAATGCCAGAATTGATGCCTACTTCAGTCAGATTGGTTTTGTACAGTGTCCATATGAGCATGCCTTATATGTGAAAAAGAACTCTCAAGGTGATATGGTTTTTGTTTTCCTTTATGTTGATGACATGATTTTTACTGGTAGTAACTGTAACACCTCGTTTTCTCTTACCAAGCGTGTCACTATGCTAGGGCCCAAAATATACATAAATTCTTTTTTTTTTCTTAAATACGGTACATAACTTAAACTTCAAGAATCGAATTCCATACACAACCCCCAACATATCATTCACAATGCTGAAACAATAATCGAAACCTGATATGGTACATAATCGAATTCATTTAATCATAACATAAAAATTTGTACCATTTTACATCTTCAAATACTTAAATTACATGGAGACTCGTCATCAAGAGATAATAACTAAATACCTAAAATATACATGATCATTAATATAATATAAACTTCTAAACATGACTAAAAACATCCTGAATCCTCATGAAGAAGCAATACTGAAACAACTCGCCAAACCCATCGGCCACGTCATCGCATGCCGGTATGTTTCAATCATCTCTTTGCCATATCTGCAAGTCCTAACTGGAGCGTTTGAATGTTCCAGGGGCATAACCCAATTAGAAAATGAACCTTCTAGTGAGCGTTTTAAAAACAGTTACTTGAATACATGACGCAAACACATGAACAAACATTTTCCCTAGTGTAACTTCCTGGCCCAACCCGGCACGAAACCCTATTTAGAATCTTAACACCTTTGGCAAGATAATCCTAGCGTTGTTCCATCAATTTTCCTAGAGGAATTACGGCTACACTATCGGGGCGACATCCCATCCCGACACAAGTATCAATATGCTAATAATATCATGCCATATGAAAATCATGTCTTTCTATGCAATAATATATGAACAAATATGACAAAATGCTCATAACTTTCATGAATAATATGCATAACATAAGAAGTCATACCATATATAAGTTTTTTGGAAAAACCACTCACCTGATGCCTAAAATTCATAACACCTTGAAAAACGCGCATCGCCTCGATTTGCATGCCGAACCTCAAAATTTGCACCAGTTACTTTTCCTCAATCCTCAAAGCACCTTATCCATCATTTTATGCCAATAAATATTAAAACCTATTTTTACATAATTTCTTTATATTTCTCTGTTTTTCTCCCATTTTCCTCACTAATATTCTAAAATAGATATCTGCTTAAATATTTCGCCAAATATTCTTCCATAGAACTTCATAAAATATTTATCTAAGAATATTAAAAATTCTAAAACTTACCTTGGCTTAACTTTTAAAGCCTCCTTGATATGCATGCATTAACCTCGAAATATGTGTAAATCCTAGATTCTCTCGCACCGATTTTCGCGTACCACCTCGATTCTCGTGCACAATCTTGATTCTTTGTGCACTACCTTAATTCTCGTGCACCACCACAATTTTTGTGCACAACCTCAATTTTCGTGCACCGTCTCGATTTTTGCGCCAGACCTCGAAACGTGTGTCCGAATCACTTTTCTTGCCAAAATCTTTGAAATATTACCAAAACATAATTTTCCATTTTTCTAGGATTTTTTGACATTTTTCTCATTTTCTTTCCTTTTTTCTTCTTTTCTTTCATTTTCTTTTTCTTTCTTTTTTTTCTTTTCTTCTTCTTCTTCTTCTTCTTCTTCTTCCTCTTCACTGCAGCGCACCAGCGCCCGCGTGCATGGCCGCCAGCCTCCACCTTAGCCTGCTCAGCCTCCTCCAGCCGCCGCCTTGGCCATCCCTGACATCGTCGATCGCCCCTGCCGAGGCCAACCTTGCTGCACAAGCTGCCTGCGCATGGCCTCCGTTCTCCTACCGCCGCTTGACCTCGCAACAGCTGCTTGGGCCTCCGCTCGCCGCCACCGACCTTACCGGCCACTAAAATGGCCGCAACCAGCCTCCACACGGCTGCTCTAGCTTTTTGCTCAAGCGGCCATGGCCACCTACAACCTTGGGAGCTTGCGGCTATGGTCGATTGCTGCCGCTACCTTGGTCTACTGTTGCTTCCCCCGAGCTGCCTAGCTCACTCCTCCTCGCGCCATCAGCTACTGCAATCAGAGCCGGCCCAACAGAGTTGGGGGCCTTAAGTGAAAGGATTTTTTGAGGCCTTTGAGTATTAATTTTTTTATTAAAAAAAATAGATAATACACTTTTTTACATAAATATTTTATTACTTTATTAAATAAAAAAAGAAAAATAAATAAAATTCAATCAACTATAAAATATAATAATCTCTTAATGATAATAAATTTTTAACTAAAATATAATGTCTCAAATATAAGAAAAAAAAAAAAACCAAACAACTTACAATAATAAACAAAGAAAAATAAAATTATTTTTTCTTGAAACTCTAAGAAGATCGGTGCCAGCAAAAAACTATACATTTATGGAATATTGGGAAGAGAAAGTGGGTTTTATGGGATATTGGGATTTGGGAACACCACAGCAACGGTTAAAAATTGAAAAATGGTGAAGGGAAGTTAAAAAAATTTATAATGTTTTGTATTTAATTTTTTTAATAAAATATTAATTATTAAAAAATAAAAAAATATATACATAAATTTTATAAATTTTTAAAATTTGGGGTCTTGTAATTTTGGGGGCCTAATGTCATAGCATACATGGCTTAAGGGTAGAGCTGGCCTTGGCTACAATGGCAGCTCGGTTACTACCATGGCCAAATTCGGCCATTGCTTGCTGCTTCTTCCATTTTTTCTTTCCATCATCTCCATCCTCCCTTCTATTTATAGCCCATCCAACCCTCACATTCTGTCAACAATTCCCTCAATCCTTCTGCAAACTCCTCACCCCAATGCCTTCAAGTGGAGAACACACCAATAGCTTGCAGATGTTGCCCTCTCCATGCGCACAAACAACAACCATTTGGAGCCTCTCTTGCCTCTCACACGCACATTTATATATATATACACATTTCACATTTAACCCTCCCATTCTCATTAATTACACTTGAGGGATTAAATAATTGCACTTAAGCTCTTCAAGATTTCATTTAATACCCTTAATCCACTTAAAACATCGATTTCTCCCAAAATTAACAACCGACATTTACTCGATAAAGACAATTTCGCCCCAGTGTCTTCACCATGCCCTTGTTTCATCCCAAAACCATTGAAGAGTTGATCGCTACGAAAAATCGGAGCCTCTTCAGGATTCCATTGACTTCCCGAAAGTCCTTTACGACAATTCAATTTTTCAGCCTAAATAGTAGTTACATTTTAGCTGTATCGAAAATCGTTTCTGATTTGATTTCTTTCAATACCATTAATCCTATCTCGGGATGCTCGTCAATGTCACATCATTTTTCTTTGGCATCGCGGCTCCAGGGCACTCCCTGCAATCGATTCGGTCATTTTTTCGGGCTATTCAGATGATCTTCCCTGAAATTCTATTTTTCTAATAAATTGTTTATTCTTAATTAACCCAAATTTCTCGGGTATTACAGTAACTCCTCGATGATTGAAGAATTCAAGATGTCAATAGAGAAAGAGTTTGAGATAACTGACTTGGGACTTATGGCTTATTTCTTGGGAATAGAAGTGAAGTAAGGTAGAGATGGGATATATATCTCACAAGCCAAATATGTCCAGGAGATTTTAAAGAAATTCTCTATGGAAGACTGTCACCCGGTTGATATTCCTCTTGACTGTGGCACTAGATTAACAAAGGAAGGAGAAGGCAAGGTGGTGAACCTTACCTATTACAAGAGTCTGATTGGAAGTTTGAGGTACCTAACATGCACGAGACTGGACATTGTATTTGGAGTAGGCTTGGTGAGTCAGTACATGGAAACACCAAGGAGCTGTCATTTGATGGCGGTTAGGAGGATTCTACGTTAAATCAGAGGTACGATTCATTATGGCTTGTTTTATTCATCAGGGGATTTGGAGCTTGTTGGGTACAGTGATAGTGATTGGGTTAGTAGCCTAGATGATCGGAAAAGCACTACAGGTTATGTGTTCCACTTCGGGGCTACTACTTTAACATGGACTTCAAAAAAATAGTCTGTAGTTGCTTTGTCAACATGTGAAGTTGAGTACGTCATAGTCGCCTTATGTGTATGTCATACAATATGGTTAAGAAGATTGCTTCGAGAGTTACAATTGGAATAGAATAGTCCGACCAAAGTTTATGTTGATAATAAGTCACTATTACTCTAGCCAAAAATCTAGTTCATCATGAGATATCAAAACATATAGATACCTGATTTCATTTCATCTGAGAACAAATCAAGAGCAAGGAGATAGAGTTGATTTATGTCAAGACAAGGGAACAAATTGCAGATATATTCACCAGTTTGAAGTATTCCAATATCTTCGAGACAAGTTGGGAATGCTGAACAGACAAACATGGCAATTAGAATTTGATAAAAGGGAAGCTTAAGACTCGAAGGATGGAAAATTCTAAAATGGACAAACAAGTATAGGATCTACTCAAAGTTTGATCTAATGGGTTTGGGAGATTATCCAATGTAGCTTTAACTTTCGACCTTTGCTTAGTTCTTTATGGATTTAATTAACTCTTGTTTAAAGTCATGAATGGTCTCTTTGTTGTCTCTTACTAGTGTCCTTAATATTTCTAGGATGAATGCAAGTTGGTTTTCGACAAGCTAATTTTATTTACAATGAACTCAAAATCTATTCATATTTTGAAAATTTAAAATCAAAACAAAATTAGTGAAAGAAGTGTAAAATCACAACGAGGATGAAAAGTAGCTATACCACTATTGCTATTTCCCATTTAGCGATAATAGGATAGTCCTTGGATAAAAAGGCCAGTGGGGGCTAGTACTGGATTATTGCTAGTTGGTTGGTTAAGCTGGATGCATTTGGTTGTCAATGGATTATCCTTCAAGGGGTTAATTTTGGGTTCCTTCCCTAACTTTTGCACAACACTTGTGGCTTCACTCAAAAGCTTTGATTAAGATGATTTAGGCTCTACTAAAGGTTTGACATTTGTTGAAGGGATACTAGGACCTATATAGATAAGGACATCTTCACTACCAAAAAGAAGGTCTAAGGGAAGGAAGAGCATCAACAGGAGAAGTGGATCTCTTGCTTTTGTTAGGTCTCTCAATTTTCACGACTTTCTTGGTGTTAGCATGATCTTTTTCAAAGTAAATTACATGATGTGACACCTCCGATCCCACCTTTGAGGTGCCACCATAATTCACGATTACAACCACAACCATTTGTTGAATTTGAAGGACATCTATGCTCCAAAGATGTGGGCTCCCTGGGTGAGATCCAGGTTTCATTACCTTCGCTCGCCGAGAATTCGAGTGCTATAAGAAAAATAGGTAGTAGAGAGGAGTCAAATCTCAGTCGGGCTACACGCTTGATATCTCAAAACTGTTACAAAGACGGGATAAGGTTATAAAACAACTTATATGAAACCCTTTTATTTTTCAAAGAAAACACCTATAAGAAATCCCAATCATGCACTCAATATATTTTACCAGATATAAAGTTAATTCTCATATAAATACTTAAAATCCTATTTGTCTCGCCTGCTTAATACAAACCAGAAATCTTGTAATTAAAATAATCATTAATAAATAAAAGTCTCCTTATGGCTCATCGATCGCATCCATCGGCGATCCTTCTTCCAATATTGTCTTCCTTTTACTAGAACCTGAGCTATCTGTATAGTTAGTTAAGAGGGGTGAGTCCTAAGACTCAACAAAGACAATATATATAAAATAACAAATCACAATTCATAACAAACATAGAAAAAAAAAAAAACATAAAGTAATTCATGCATGTAAGCCCATCCACCTCATCCATCATGGACTTTTAGTAGCCCCCCTATGATTTTCCCCAACACAGCTATATTCAATCCCTAAAATTTATAGCCTTATGCCTAGACATTTCCTTGTCATTACGTGCAAATTGTGATCACAAAATTTGCATATAAAATATACATTGACCATTACAGTTGCTTTTAATGCCTTGATAGACCTCTTTAAATGGATTCTCCAAAATTGTTGTAAACATTGTTGCCACGTCTCAAAATTCTTCTAATAAAATTTAAACATAATACAATTAGTCAAAAAAAGAAGTAGAGAGCAGATTCAAGAAGATTTTAGGAGAAACATTAAAGTTTGATATGAAGTGTATGATCTTAAATGAAGATATGACAAAAGACAGAAATACATGGAAGTCTAGAATTCATGTAACCGATCCCATATAGTAGGATAAAGGCTGGATATGTTGTTGTTGTTGTAAAATTTAAACAAAATAAATTAAAAAAAAAATTATTTAAATAAATATTACTAAAATCATCTTTCATCTAATTTCAGATGATTCACATTTACCTTGCCAATTAAGCTCACATTGCTATTCCTTTCTTTCAATTTCTAATGCACCCTTCACCTATTTATAGGTGATTGTTCTTAACCCCTTCCATATTCAATTTACATTCCGTTTGCAGTGCTACCTGTCTCTAATTTACAAACTATTTGGGCAGCCAAATCTAATTTAAAATCCCACGCAACATACTTCTTTAATTCTCCCATCTCATCTCAATTTAATCCCCTTACTGGGAAAATCCCAACTTTATCTTCCAGCATGCGCCTGGCCTTGGAGTCAAACCCGAAACCTCCAGGCGCCCAACATCCATCCTTCCTTGCACGTGCATGTCATGCGACCTACAGGCTTCCTCAACCATATATGTGCACATATTAAATTTATAGTAATCCAGATCTCCATTTTCGAAACCATACTTGATCCCAATAAATTCCACAAACTTCCAATCACTTCTCCATAAAAAAATACAATAAATTTAATATTCTCCATTAAATTCTTCAAATTTATAAATCATAAATAATTCATCTCAATTATAAAAATTAATTTTTTTTCTTAAAATACCGAGATATTACACGCGACACAAATTTTCTTTCAAGGAGTTGATAGGAATGAAATGAGTGATGAATTAACAGGAACAAAAGCAAGAGTGATACAGTTAGAACCTAAAATAAGAAAGGTAAGGGCTACATTTTAAATAACAAAAATATGATACAATAAAGGTTCTATAAATGAAATGCAAAGTTTATGAAAGACGAAGCAAACCTCAAGCTTACTTTTCAAACCAATAAGTTAATTTTGCTTTTGATAAAAAAGATTCCTCAAACCATTGTTCACCATCAAAACTGTCACACACCTTTAACAATCGGGAGAGGTATTTCGATGCTTGTTCATCACTTAATGGGTTGATGGATGAAAGGAATCTTCCATTCACTGTTTACATCCCATACTTTGCCATTGTAGGAAGTCAAAAGGGTAGACAAAAACATACTGTTAGGACCATTACTTGGGGAACTTATTAGCAGTGGGTTGAGCAATGATTTTCTACTTTCCTTGGCAAAGGGCTACAACAACATACCATTCACCAGCTCACGTGAGATGAAAAAGAAGTAGTTGTAAAGCTTCAAGAAAGGTTTTATTTGGGCTTTGTGGCAAAGGAGTAGAAAACCCATGATTTAACGGTAAGAGTAAGGAAAAAGTTGTGAAGGAGTCCAGTAATAAAATTTTAAGAACCTTATAATTCAATGACAAAAGGGAAGCCTGAACCTATAAGCAAATGCACTATGGAAAATACACATGCAATTGACAACGACACTATACTGACAACATTGAGTGTTAAATTCTACTGTTTATTTAATCTTTAAGAATGTTATAATCGAGCAAGAAGTGAGCTTGTTCTTCAAGAGACATGTGATCTACTTCTGTGCATAAAGGTTGGATGATTCGAGTAATCGATGAGGGATCTTGGAGGAAGGTCGGTGTTGTGAATTGAAGGAGTGGAAGTCATTTCTCAAGGAAAATAAGGGGAAAAAAATAAGTTGTAAAGTTTCATCGAAGTTAGTAGGTATGCCCACATGGGGTCTAAATTGAGGAGTCGTTCTATAAGGCCTGACGGGCCTATCGAACGGCTCATAGAAGGGGGCAAAAAGACGATTTTGCCCCGTCTTCTTTACAAATTTGCAAAACGGGCCACTATCCCCCTCTTTGGTGCGTCTTCCCTGCCATGACCGTTGCCTCACCTCGCCGCGCCTCGCTGCCGTTGTTTCCGTCGCCTCTCTGCCATGGTCGCCTCGCCTCAATGCGAGGCGAGTTGAGGCGATGGCAGCGAGGCGCGGTGACGGTCATGGCAGGGGAGATGCACCAAAGCAGAGGGGGAATCCATGGGAGGGGGAGGGAGAAAGTAGGGCGTGGGAGCAAAATCGACTTTTTGCCCCCTTTCAATAAACTCATCGATAAGCTCGTCGGGCTTTCTACCATTTTTCCTAAATTGAGTAACTTACATTAATTATATTAGAGAGAGAGAGAGAGAGATTGGGGCATGTAAGGTTATGGCAAGTCAATCATAGTTGACAATGTTTGTGAAATTTTGAATCCCAAAGGTCATGCTATTTATGATAGTGAGAATTGCTAAAGTCGGGATGATTAGAGTATCAAAAATACAGATTTATGCAAAGGAGTTAAGCTTATATTCCAAGAATGTGAGGATGTTTCCAAATTCTGAAATTATTAGCTAAGGGAGGTGAATCAGTTAAGATTCTCCTGGACTGTCTCTCGTAACATTAATACATTAATAAATTACTTTTATTAGTTCTTTAAGAGGAACGTTGAAAGTGGAGGACCTTTGATGGGTGAGGGGGTTAAAATGATATTCAGTAACGCATGAAAGGGACAATGAGAATAGGAAAAAAAATAAAATAAAGACCCCATAGCAAAAGGACAAAGGTAGTCATCGATTAAGCCATCTATAACTAAAGGGAACTCTTTATCTTTCAACTGTAAATAAGATTCAACAATTGAATGAGTGGAATTGAAAAGTTAAACTGTGGATCGAATTATTTCATCAAATATATTTCTTTAAAAAAATATGCTTATTTGGTATGCATAGTTTGCAAGAATAGCACATAACCTTGTGAATTTGATTAGTGCACACTCTTTCATAGTAGATGTTTTTTGAAATTAAGAAAAATGTTGAAAAAAAATATTTACAAAAGTTGTTAACTAGGGACACTGGAAACCGATTACTTAGAACGATTTAACATTTCTCTCAATCGCGCCTACTCACGATCTAATTTGAAATGAAAGAACAGAATATAACCCCACCCAGCAGAAAATAAAAATGAAAATTGACAGAAATGGAAATCAAACCACATGAACACAAATCTTTATCCTGGTTCAGTTCATTCATAGAATGAACCTACAGCTAGCCTTAAATCCTCCCATCGAGAGCAGTCTTCTTTATGGAATTCAATCAATACACACAACAATCAATCCCCACGAGTACAATTTTTCTGTGGAAATTGCAAAAAATAACCCCTCCACAAATAGAAAATTCGTTTTTAGCCCATTTTTGACAAAAAAACGTTTTTACCCCCTACAAACAAATAGTTGCAAAAAATAGTCACTTTACCACTTTTCATCCCAATTTTTGACTTTTCAACTCCCCACTTTAATTAAAAATTAAGAATAAAAATAAAAATAATATATTACTGAACTACCCTCAATACAAAACAAACAAAAGGGTTGAATTTCTAATTTACCCCACGGGGAAGCCCGAGAAACCCCTCATAATTATAATAATAAATTTTTAATTATTAAATATCATTATTATTTCTCAACATGAATTCTTATTTTTTAATAATTTAATAATTGGGTGGATTTTGAACCCACGGTGAGTCCCCATCTCTTTTTTATTATTAAATATATATGTATTGTTATATATAAATAAAATTAATTAAATAATAATAATTGAAAATTTTAAATATATATGTATTATTAAATAAATAACTGAAAAATTGTTATTCAATGATTCTTATTTTATTTTTCAATTGTAATAATAATTACATATCTTAATTATAATAATAAATTTTCAACTATTAAATTATTAATATTTTCAAATAAATACTATTATTTTTAATAATAATTATTTTTTAAAAATTTAATAACTAGTTGAGTCTCGAACCCACGCTCGGTTCCCTCTCTTCATTTTTTTATTATTAAATATATATGTAATAATATTACATATATAATAAATAAAATGGATTAAATAAAAATAATTGAAAAATATATGTATTATCAAAAAATTAAAAAATTGTTATTCAATTATTATTAAAATAATTTTTTTGATCTTTTTTTTTTCTTTTCTTGGCCATAGGATTTTTTAAAGTTATCCAATAGTCCAAAAAATAAATTATTGTTTAAAAATTATACTTGTATTTTTGGGTAAATTTTATAATCATTATATCAATTTAATCCAATGTTATTAGTGATTAGAACACTTAATCATGTATTGGTTGTGTTTTATTATCATTCCATTGTTGTTTATTGTGAATTATAAATCCAATTAAGCCAAAAAAATGTAAAAATACATAATTTTTTATTGGGTAACTATAAAAAATCCCATGGACCAAAAAAAAAAAAGATCAAAAAATCAATTTTTATTAAAAAATCAGGTTTTGTAGCCCCACAAAACTCGGGCCAGACTTTGTGGCCTCACAAAGCCTGATTTCTTTTATTAAAATAATTTTTTTATCTATTTTTTTTCTTTTCTTGGCCATGGAATTTTTTCAAGTTACGCAACAGTTCCAAAAATAAATTAATGTTTAAAAATTATACTTATATTTTTGGATAAATTTTATAATCATCACATCAATTTAATCCAATGTTATTAGTAGTTAGAACACTTAAACATGTATTGGTTGTATGTGTTTTATGATCATTCCATTTATTGTTTATTGTGAATTATAAATTCAATCAAGTCAAAAAATGTAAAAAGACATCATTTTTTATTGGGTAACTTTAAAAAATCCCATGGCATAAAAAAAATCAAAAAATCCATTTTTATTAAAAAATCAACTTTTATGGCCCCACAAAGCCCGATTTCTTTTATTAAAATGGATTTTTTGATACATTTTTTTTTTGTTTTCTTGGTCATGGGATTTTTCCAAGTTATCCAATAGTCCCAGAAATAAATTATTCTTTAAAATTTATACTTTTATTTTTGGATAAATTTTATAATCATTACATCAATTTAATCCAATGTTATTAGTAGTTAGAACACTTAATCATGTATTGATTATGTTTTATTATCATTCTATTGTTATTTCTTGTGAATTATAAATTTAATCAAGTCAAAAAATGTAAAAATACATTATTTTTTATTGGATAACTTTAAAATATCCCATGGCCAAAAAAAAAAAGATCAAAAAATACATTTTTATTAAAAAAATCAGGTTTCATGGCCTCACAAAACCCGGGCCGGGTTTTATGGCCCCACAAAGCCCGATTTCTTTTATTAAAATTGTTATTTTTATCCTTTTTTTTCTTTTCTTAGCCATGGGATTTTTCCAAATTATTCAATAGTCCCAAAAATAAATTATTGTTTAAAAATTATACTTTTATTTTTGGATAAATTTTATAATCATTACATCAATTTAATCCAATATTGTTAGTAGTTAGAACACTTAATTATGTATTGGTTGTGTTTTATTATCATTTCATTGTTATTTCTTGTGAATTATAAACTTAATCAAATCAAAAAAGGTAAAAATACATTATTTTTTATTGGGTAACTTTGAAAAATCCCATGCCCCTCAAAAAAAAAGATCAAAAAATTTATTTTTATTAAAAAATCAGGTTTCATGGCCCCACAAAACCCGGGCCCAGAAAACCCGACGGGTTTTGTGGCCCCACAAAGCCCGATTTTTTTATTAAAATGGTTATTTTTATCCTTTTTTTTCCTTTTCTAGCCATGGGATTTTTCCAAGTTATTCAATAGTCCCAAAAATAAATTATTGTTTAAAAATTATACTTTTATTTTTGAATAAATTTTATAATCATTACATCAATTTAATCTAATGTTGTTAGTAGTTAGAACACTTAATCATGTATTGGTTGTATTTTATTATCATTCCATTGTTATTTCGTGTGAATTATAAATTTAATCAAGTCAAAAAAGGTAAAAATATATTATTTTTTATTGGGTAACTTTGAAAAATCCCATGTCCCCCCCCCCCAAAAAAAAAGATCAAAAAATCCATTTTTATTAAAAAAAATTAGGTTTCATGGCCTGGTCGGGTTTTGTGGCCCCAGAAAGCCCGATTTTTTTTTATTAAAATGGTTATTTTTATCCTTTTTTTTCTTTTCTTGGCCATGGGATTTTTCCAAGTTATTCAATAGTCCCAAAAATACATTATTGTTTAAAAATTATACTTTTATTTTTAGATAAGTTTTATAATCATTACATCAATTTAATCCAATGTTGTTAGTAGTTAGAACACTTAACCATGTATTGGTTGTGTTTTATTATCATTCCATTGTTATTTCTTGTGAATTATAAATTTAATCAAGTCAAAAAATATAAAAATACATTATTCTTTGTTGGGTAACTTTGAAAAATCCCATGGCAAAAATAAAAATTAAAAAATCTATTTTTATTAAAAAATTAGGCTTCATGGCGCCACAAAACCCGGGTTTTGTGGCCCCACAAAGCCCGATTTTTTTTATTAAAATGGTTATTTTTATTCTTTTTTTTTTTGTTGGCCATGGGATTTTTTCAAGTTATTCAATAGTCCCAAAAATAAATTATTGTTTAAAAATTATACTTTTATTTTTGGATAAATTTTATAATCATTAAATCAATTTAATCCGATATTGTTAGTAGTTAGAACACTTAATCATGTATTGGTTGTGTTTTATTATCATTCCATTGTTATTTCTTGTGAATTATAAATTTAATCAAGTCAAAAAAGATAAAAATACATTATTTTTTATTGAGTAACTTTGTAATATCCCATGGCAAAAAAAAAAGATCAAAAAATAATTTTTATTAAAAAATCAGGTTTCATGGCCCCACAAAACCCGAGCCCACAAACCCGGGCTGGGTTTTGTGGCCCCACAAAGCCCGATTTTCTTTATTAAAATGGTTATTTTGATTTTTTTTTCTTTTATTGGCCATGGTATTTTTCCAAGTTATCCAATAGTACCAAAAATAAATTATTTTTTAAAAATTATACTTGTATTTTTGGGTAAATTTTATAATCATTATATCAATTTAATCCAATATTGTTAGTAGTTAGAACACTTAATCATGTATTGGTTGTGTTTTATTATCATCCCATTGTTATTTATTGTGAATTATAAATTCAATTAAGCCAAAAAATGTAAAAATACATCATTTTTTATTGGGTAATTTTGAAATATCCCATGGACAAAAAAAAAGAAAAAGATCAAAAAATGATTTTTATTAAAAAATCAGGTTTTGTGGCCCCACAAAACCCGGGCCGGGTTTTGTGGCCCCACAAAGCCCGATTTTTTTTATTAAAATGGTTATTTTTATCCTTTTTTTCTTTTCTTGGCCATGGGAGTTTTCCAAGTTATTCAATAGTCCCAAAAATAAATTATTGTTTAAAAATTATACTTTTATTTTTGGATAAATTTTGTAATCATTACATCAATTTAATCCAATGTTGTTAGTAGTCAGAACACTTAATTATGTATTGGTTGTGTTTTATTATCATTCCATTGTTATTTCTTGTGAATTATAAATTTAATCAAGTCAAAAAATGTAAAAATATATTATTTTTTATTGGGCAACATTGAAAATTCCCATTGCCCAAACCAAAAAAATATATATATTTTTATTAAAAAATTAGGTTTCATGGCTCCACAAAACCCGGGCCCACAAAACCCAGGCCGGGTTTTGTGGTCCCACAAAACCCGATGACGTTGTGCAGTTTTGAAAAATTATTTTTTCATGGAAATCAATATAGATTTAGAATAATATCTATCAAAATTTGTTTTATTTACAACCATAAACATACTATACAACCTTTAAAAGCAATGTGATCACAAAACAAAACAAATAGAAATGAAATCAATCCTTAGAGATTCAATCAGTGAAATTGTTTGTTAGAGAGAAAGAATCTTGTTTAATGAGATTTCAATGAGATTGCTGTGATTGATGAAGATTGTTAAATTACTCAACAAGCAAAAAAATTAAATGTATAATGAATGACTGAGTTTGGATGGTTTGATAATGAAGAGAAAGAGAGTAACGTGAACGTTGGAAGATGAGAGAGAAGAGAAAGGCAATATGAAAGAGACAATGGTATTTTAGTAAATAAAGATAAGGACAATGTGGACTTTCTAATTTAAAATCTCATTAAGAGTATTTTAGGCATTTCATATAAAAGTGGGTATAGAGTGCAATTAGTTTGTTTGATTTGTCAAAAACGTTTTTTTACTAGAAAGTGGTTAAAAATAATTTTTTAAATTTCTTTTAGGTTATTTATGAATTTCTCTCATTTTTCCTCACCCGAGATCACAACGAACTACTCAAACTCTAGCCTTTTCTCTCAATAAAATAGAAAGCACTCGTAGAATAAGATCTCTCTAGCGCCTCCACCTTCCCCTTATTTATAGAAACAAATGGTGGACAACCCAATACAAATACCAGGTTTAGACATTACTAGTTTAACCTTAAACTAATAACAAAATTACAGTTGATTAGAAAAAACTATCTATCTATATAAGGGATGCTTGAAACTTTGACTGCTTCCAATCGAATTCTAAACTCTTACTCTGGGAAAACATTAACAAAAGTATATTTAAAAAAAATGGTTGAGAAAAATGATGGCAAAAGAAATGTTTGCAAAAGTATGGAGAAAAATGTACAAGAGAGTGCTGATGAATAAAGTCCCAAGAAAAGAATCATCTATTAGAGTGAAGCTAGAATGACCATCAAATTTAAGGAAATAACTTTATTTATTAACAGTTTGAAACTTCTTATCTTGTGGTAATATGGTAATTTTAACTAAATTGACTATAAAAAAAAAAAAAATCTAAAGATGACTCTAAATGCTTGTGTGGATACATGTGTACCAATGGGCCAGGTTCAATTTGGAAATCTTTGTGCCAAGCTTGGGTTCTTAACCTTCAAGCCAAGCTTGATCTTATAATCTTTGGGCTAAGCTCAACCTCATAGCCTTTAGGACAAGCTCGACCTCATAATCTCTACATTAGTCATGGCCTTGAGTCTTTACTCATTGATGGGCCTGACACGACCTTAAATCAAGCTTGGCCTTGTAAATTTGTGAGCTTGATAAAGGTTGGACTTGCCTTTATAACAAGAATTCTCAAGGTAATATCGAAAAGCGATAAAAATCTCAATTAAGATTTTCATTCACAATTCAAGGATAAAACATATCCTTGTAAAGATTAATCTTTACAATCTCGAAACTGAAATTCCCTCCTACATCTTAAGGGAGGATAAGGATAATTGTTAGTGATTGGACAAATCTTATAAGATTTGGCTAAGATTACCATTCCTTCTCAATGATGATCATCCATTCTCCTGAACAAACTATAAATGGAAGAGGAACCATCCTTGAGGTAACATTCTTAAGCCTCACTAACTATGCATCCCATCTTGACTTCATTTCTAGTTCAAGCATTAGAATGATTCTTGCAACAAGTCTTGCAGTAGTCCTTACAATCTTTCATTTGCAAGATTTGATTATCCAATTTTGGGACTGAAATAGATCATAGTTTAAGCTTGTTGTCATGTTCTTGACAAATACATTGGTGGTCAATTTATTTTCTCCCATCATCATTTAGAAACATTATCTTTGAGTTTTGAGCATATATATATATATATATCCTCGCAAAATGAACATATATTCATTTTGGTGGAACCCAACTCCAAAATGAACAAATATAGCTATGATAATTATGACTTAAAATTCTTGTTTATCTGTAATTGGGTTTCCTAATTTGACCGTGACTATAACTTTGAATTTGACTGTGATTATGATGTTGTCAAATTCGATTTTATGTGAGATTTATCTCATCTAAAGGAATATCTTCATGCATCATCTTCTGAACAAGATATAATTTCCTGTATTCATCCATTGATGATTTTAGGTCTATAAATAGATGCTCAGGTCACATGAAATCAAACACAGAATGTGTGCAAGTATATCACTTTTGTATTACCAATGTTTGGTTAGTGATATTTTGTTCTTTTTGTTCGTGGTTTTTTCAATTTGAGTTTTTCATGTTAAATTTTGTATTCTTGTATGGTTGATTGGTTTGATTGTGATTTGTATTTGATCCAATTTCGTAACAAACTAATATCAGAGCCGTTGCATCAAACCATCAAGATCTGACAAATCTCAGCCGTTGATCTGCATCATCACATCAGCATCTTCTTCTTTAGTTGGGTTTCTAGTTACCCAGCAATAGCTGTCACCACCACCAACACCAGCCACCGTTGCCGTAGTCCATCGCACTCACTGTCACTTTCCACCACATCCACAGCCATTATCATCGCTGCCTCTGTTCATCTTCTTCTTTGTCGAAGCTTCCGCCAGATCTGAAACCATTACCCTTATCGTCCGATTATCGAATGCCATCGCGGACTTTCTCCCTAGCGTTGTCAGCCAATTGTCTAGCCTTCTTCCTCAGCCTCCAATTGTGCCTTTTTGGGTAGTTTATCAGTGCTTTCGTCAGATGTTACCTCTTGCCATTGACCGTCAATTTGACCTCCTTTGCGTCAGCTAACCACCGCCTCGCCGTCGATCATCCCTTTGCCAGCCATGAGCTTCATCGTCAGCCATTTTCCTTTCGCCACCAATTACTTCCATCGCTGCCATCATTGCCTGCAAGCCTCAACCATTAACACATGTTCCTTTTTTTCCCCCATTGAAGAAGCCAAGACCCATATCCTTGCCAAATTTGGTCCAACCCACTGATCCAACCCACTAGGATCCACGACCCACTCCATATTTGTCTTCCAATTCCATATCTGATTTTGCCCAAATTTGGCCTAGATTTGGTATTTTTTATCCGTTTTTCAATTGGGTTTATTATTATTTGGGAATATTTAATGGCTTTCTTAAAGTACCATATTCCTTTATTGGATCGAAATATCAGATCTTCACTATGGCAAGTTAAGATGTGTGCAATTTTGGCATAGATGGATTTAAAAGAATGCACTTTTGAGTTTTGAAAAAATGCCACAATCATGGAGCATTAAAGAAAAAAAACATAAGGATCATAGGGTCTTGTCTCAAATACATCTTCATTTATCAAATCAAATTTTCTAGGATGTTTTGAAAGAAAAAATCATTGTCGCTCTATGGTTGAAACTGGAACAGCTGTGTATAACGAAGAGCTTAACCAGTAAGTTGCATCTAAAGCAAAGATTATATTTTCATTGAATGACTGAATGTATGTCTATTGAGAGTCATTTAACAGTTTTTAAAGAAATTGTTTCTGATTTGGAATCCACGGAGGTTAAGTATAATGATAAGGATTTGACTCTAATTTTGTTATGTTCTCTACCGGCCTGTTATTCAACTTTTAGAGACACCATACTCTATAGTCGGGATACTCTCACCCTAGATGAAGTTTATGATGGTTTATTCTCAAAAGAAAAAATTGATAAGCAGTTATTGGGGACTTCTAAAAATCAAGGAGAATGTCTATTAATTAGAGGGAGAACACATGATAGAAATTTTGGTAGAAGAGGAAAAAGTAGATCCAACTCTAGGAACAAAGAAAAAGTTTGTAATTACTGTAAGAAGAAATGACACATAAAGAATGAGTGTTATAAGTTGTAGAACAAACTTAAAAAACAGAAAACTAACTAAAAAGGAAAACAATCAGAAACTTCAAGAGAAACCAATGTTGTTGAAAATAACAGTACTGATGGGAAACTTATGGTGGTTACTAATGAGGTTACTAAACCTAGTGAAAATTGGATCATTGACACATCATGCACACATTTCATATGTCTCCTAATAGGGATTGGTTTTTGACATATAAAACTCTGAATTCTGGCATTATGTTGATGGAAACTAATTCTTCTTGTAAAATTGTTGGCATTGGAATTGTCAAAATTAAGATGTTCGATGGTATTAGTCAAACTTTAACTAATGCCAAACATATTCTCGATCTCAAGAGAAATCTTATTTCATTGAGTACTCTTGATTCGAATGGATACAAATTCATTGGTGAAAGTGGAGTTATTAGGGTTAGTAGAGGTGCTCTTATTCTAATGAAAGGTACGAAACAGTACTGTTGATTATATGTTCTACAGGGTTCTACCATTACAAGTGATGCTTTTGTTTCTACTTCTTCTTTATCAAATACTGATATCGCTCAATTATGGCATATGCATCTTAAACATATGAGTGAAATAGGTATGGCTGAATTGAGCAAAATAAGACTTCTTGATGGGCAAAGTATTGAAAATTTGGAGTTTTGTGATCACTGCATTTTTAGTAAACAAAAATGGGTTAAATTTACTAAAGGCATTCACAATATGAAAGGTATATTAGACTATGTCCATTCTAATCTCTAGGGATTGGCCAGACTACCCTCTGCAGGTGGTGCCAGATACATGTTGACTTTCATCAATGATTTTTCTAGAAAAATCTAAGTATTCTTCTTAAAACAGAAGACTGAAGTTTTTGTTACTTTCAAGCAATTGAAGACTATGATTGAGAAACAAACCAACAGACAGATCAAGCGTCTCTGCATAGATAATGGTTTAGAATTTTGTTCACGTGAATTTAATGATTTCTGCAGGAAATATGGAATTCTTAGGCATTTAACAATTCCAGATACATCACAGCAAAATGATGTAATTGAGTGGATGAACAAAACCTTGATGGAAAAGGTACAGTTTATGTTGTCTAATTCCAATTTATCTATGTCTTTTTGGGCCGAGACTGCTTATATGGTATATTTTATGGTTAATCGGTCTCCATCGTTCGCTATTGACGAGAAAACTCCAGAAGAGTTATGGTCAAGTACTCATGCGAATTATTCTGATTTGAAAATTTTTGGATGTCTTGCATTTGTTCATGTTGATAATGGAAAATTAGAACCAAGGTCTAAACGGTGTCTTTTCCTTGATTATATGCCTGGTGTTAAGGGTTATAAGTTATGGGATCTAGAAGTGTTTAAAATTGTGATTAGAAGAGATGTTATTTCTTATGAAATTGCTATACTTTATGGTTCGTTTACAAAAGAAACTAACCTTATAGGTCACCAGAGTTCTGATATTCAGGTGGAACTTGAAATCGACAAGAGTCTGACATCTGAGCCATCATCATCATCTCAGATTAAGTCAAGCCCCAAGTTAAGTCCAGAAGCAAGTGTCGATCCATCAGATTATTGTATTGCTAAGGATAGACCCAGAAGAAATATCAAACCTCCTCAAAGATATGCTGAAGCTAATCTCGTTACATATGCTTTGAATATGGCTAAAGATATTGACTGCAATGAAGAGCCTTCCACTTATTCTGTAGCAGTTAGTTGCGCTGAATTTGGGAGATGGATTATTGCAATACATGAAGAGATGGAATCCTTACACAAAAATGGTTCTTGAAAATTGACAAAACTACCTGAGGATAAGAAGACAATTAAGTGTAAATGGATATTTAAGAGAAAAGAAAGTACACCAAGAGTTGAAAAAGCGAGATACAAAGCCAAAATCGTAGCAAAGGGATACAGTCAGGTTCCAAGTGTGGACTTCACAAACGTATTTTTTTCAGTTGTGAAACACAGTTTCATCGGGGCACTACTTGGTATTGTGGCTATTCAAGATCTTGAATTGGAAAAGTTGGATGTTAAGACAACTTTCTTACATAGGGAACTTGATGAGGATATCTATATGTAGCAACCAAAAGGTTTTGAAGTTCCAAGCAAAGAAGACTGTGTGCTTGTTGAAGAAGTCTCTATATGGCCTAAAACAGTCTTCTCGGCAGTGGTATAAAATGTTTGATTCCTTTATGATTAAGCACAAATTTAATAGATGCAGTTATGATAGTTGTGTTTATTTTAAAAGAAACAAGAATGGGTCTTTTATATATCTGCTTCTATATGTCGATGATATGCTAGTAGCATCAAAAGATAAGAACGAGATAAGGAGATTGAAAACTCAGCTCAACAAATAATTGGAGATGAAAGATTTGGGCACAGCAAAGAAGATACTTGGAATGCAAATTTCAAGAGACAAGAAAGTAGGTAAATTGTATCTACGTTAAAAGGAATACATTGAGAAAGTCTTGATTAAATTCAATATGCAAAAGACTAAATCTATGAGTACTCTGTTAGCTGCATATTTTAACCTTTCATCAAACTTTTCTCCTCAGTCAGATGATGAAATTGACAAGATATCAAAAATTTCATACTTTAGTGCAATAGGTTGTCTTATATATGATATGGTTTGTACACGCCCTGATTTGGCTCATACAGTGAGTGTGGTTAGTAGATACATGGCAAACCCTAGTAAAGAACATTGGAAGGCAGTTCAATAGATTCTCTGATATTTGCGTGGTACTACTGATGCCTGTTTATAGTTCGAAAATACTAGAGATGGAGTTATTGGTTTTGTTAATTCTGATTTTGCAAGAGATCCCGACAAGAAAAGATCACTTACTAAATATGTGTTCATCATTGATGGTTGTGTTATTAGTTGAAAGGTTACCTTACAATCTACCGTTATCCTGTCTACTACAGAAGCATAATATATTGCAATTAAAGAAGTTATTTGGCTAAAATGGTTGATAGATGAAATTAATGAAGATCTTCGTGACAATATAGTCTATTGTGACAGTTAAAGTGTTATTTTTCTCACTAAAAATCAAATGTTTCATGAGAGAACAAAGCACATTGATGTGTGATATCATTTTATTTGAGATATTATTGCTCATGGTGAAGTTACTGTAAGAAAAATCAGCACTCATGATAATCATGCAGATATGTTGACCAAGTTCTTGCCTATTATAAAGTTTAAACATTGCATGGATTCGGTTGGTATTCGTCAAGGAGATTAATTCTCCGTGATTTTTGTTGGAAGAAAGAATTTTGGATAATTTCGTTTGTGAATTTAGAGTTAGTGTGGAAATTTGTGATAATTATTACTTAAAATCTATATTTATATGTGATTGAGTTTCCTAATTCGACCGTGACTATAAGTTGAATTTGATTATGATTATAATGTTGTCAAATTTGATTTTATGTGAGATTTATTTAATCTGGAGAAATATTCTCATGCATCATCTTATGATCAAGATATAATTTCTTGTATTCATCCATAAATTATTTTAGGTCTATAAATAGATGCTCGGGTCACATGAAATCAAACACAGAGTGTGTGTGTGCAGATATATCACTTTTGTATTACCAATATTTAGTTAGTGATATTTTGTTCTTTCTGTCTTCCTAATTTAGATTTTTCACGTTAAATTTTGTGCTCGTGTGTGATTAATTGCTTTGATTGTAATTTGTATTTGATCCAATTTTATAACAATAACATATTTGTTAAACATTGCTTCCACCTTTACAAGGGACAAAAGTACAAAATAATTTGAATGACAAAAACTCTTCCGTCTCTCTTCAAACTTTTTCTTTGCTCTAATCTTTTGTGCTGCCAATGCATCTTCATTTTGCTAGCAAATTGCAGCTTGAGGTACCCATTCAAGCCAAGGAAAGCTAACTCATAGCTTAATTAATTAGACCCTATATATGTGACAACATACATATAATAATATTATGTATTGAGTTATGGTAAGATACAATGGAGAGCTGGATCCAGATGAGGAGATGACGAGATGTTAAGGCAGGCAAAACAGGACATCTGAATGCCAGTTCATGAGTTGCCGGCAAATGTTCCTCGGCACGTCCAACTTCCATTCCTTTTCCCTTGATCAGTTAGAAACACATATCCAATGTGGTTGTGGCGGGCACTGACCGCCGTTCCTGGTTGCTGCCAGTTCTATCCCTACCCACTTCTCTGCCCTCTTCGTCGCCTCCTGATGAGCCCTCAAGTCCTGGGACTCGAGCCTTTCGACACACTGGCTGTACAGATTCGGCTCCATTTCTTCCACCATCGCCCTCACATTCTCTGTCAATTGCTTCACACTTTTGCTCCAGTGCCATTTCAGGTTCTTCTCCATGCCCGCAACCAGCACTGGAAACACGTCTCCCATCGCCTGCGAAGCCATCTTCACGAACTGTTCGTTGTTCCATACATACAGAGCACGCTCCGCCACCTAATTAAATTCAAGCAATTCATCTGTCTTCACCAGGGTAGCGGAGATGAAAAACTCGAAAATGCTTTCTGTAACTAAACGGATAATTAAGTTTTACCTGTGAGTTCCAACTGTTGAAGCATTTGGTGATTTGGGTACACAAAGGCAGAGCCAGCTTTCTGTACTGCTCAGGATCCATATTTTCTACTAATTCTTCTAATTCCCCAATCAGAACAACTTCCTTTTGGCAATTGGTGACAGGCCAATATCTCAGAACCCCTCTCACAGTAAGCCCACTCAGGTCAGGTTCTTTCTGCATAAACTGGGTAACACAGTAAGTTAACTGCCTGTGATAAGCCTGCATTCCCTTGGGCTTGTGCAAAGGAATCAGAACTCTCGTCAGGAACAGCTTGTGTTCTTCTTTCAGCGGCACAGTGAAGCCATTAATGATGGTTCCCCAGATCTCTAGAAGCTCGCCAATGCCACAATGCTTGTCCGTTTCGAATATGTACTGCAAGAACACGTCGCTCATGGCTTTTCTCATGAACGATCGGTGGAAAGTGAATTTTGAGTAGATTCTGTGGAACACGTTCTTCAGGCTTTCGCGTTCTCTGGGATCCTCGGATTGGAAAAGCGTGATAAGATTGATGAGGAAAGAATGATCGATGTGATATTTTAGTACCTTGGCGTCCATGGCGGTGACAACCCGAAGAAGTATGTCATATATGATCTGAAGGTGTGGCCATGAAGCAGCTGGAGTTGCGGTGAGGTCCTCATCATCTGGTAGGACACAGAGAATGGGGGTGGTCGGAGGGAGTGGACGAAAGAGGTTGGAAGAGAGCATGGTGAAGAAGGGAGGTAGAATCTGAGTGTGGAGCGGCTTTGGGGAAATTTTGATGATGGAGAGAAGCTGGATGAGTTTGAGGCGCTTGAGATCTTGCTGGGAAGAGGACTCGGAAGGGTCGGTGAAGGTGTACGTGAAGGTGCAGGAAGATATGAGGGAAAGAATCTCTTCGTCTTCACATTCAAAAGCAGCAGGGGATCTCTTGCCTGTGTTGTTAGAGAAATGGTGTCCGGAATCTAGTTCAAAGAGATGCTGCAGGGTGGTGGAATTCCTCTTTGGAGAGGCTTTTGGGGTGGTTCTTTGAGCACCCATTGTCCCCTTCTCTTCTTTCTCCAATTTCCCTTGGATAGCACGGGAGACACTCCCTCCTTTTTTATGTTCTGTGGGGAGAGAGACGAGGATATGGGGGAAGAGGGGGAGAAATGGGCTTGATGGTTGGTACTTATGGTGTAGTGTTTGGAGGACATGGCCAAAACACAGCGGGGTTCCATATGGAATAAATGTTGTAAAGTCCAATGAATGGAGCATTGATTTCTCCACCAATGTTTTTGTAATAAAACTACGCATTGAGGTTCATCGGTTCCTACTTTTCACTGAAGCTTGAAGCTGATTTTTTGTAGCCTTCGAGGCCGTCCATGGATTAGGTGTCATAGGGGGAATTGGTTTGGAAGTTAAAAGCAGAGGTTGGACGGTTGAGACTTTGGTATGGTGTACAGGGCTGTGGTTTCTAAGTTATATGTCTTTCCCCTTCACCAGGTTTCAAATCTAACATCCTAATTCAAATCGAGCCCTAGATTTATATTTTTCCTTTGCTTGGTCCGACAGTAATATGTCCGACCAAATGCATTAAATTTGTGGCATTTCATAAACCCCCACAAACTAAACAAGTCATACTAAGCAACCATAATAAAAAAAAAAAAAAAAGAATGCAGTTACATACAGCAACTCATCCCAAATAGTCAACACCTAGTCCTGGTTTTTAGTCTTGTTGTTTTAGGCCTTTGGCCTCCATTCCATTTGCAACGAAAACAAGTTAAAATAAAATCACAGCTTCCTTCCTTTGTGTTTTCACAAGATATAACGTCACAAGGAACAAACACAGAGAAGAAACATATACACGACTGGGTCGGGCAACTGGGTTCAGCCGGGTCCCAAAAATGAGAAATGAGGGAATAGCCAAGCCACGTGTTTTACTGGATAATACATTGTTGACCAGACAGTTCAGGAACAACCACCCACCTAATAAGCAAACCCAGCCAACCAGCAGATTAGATAACATAGGGCAGGAACAGAATCACCTCAAGGCAGTGCAGTGCAGTGCAGCTTCTTCAGGAACCACTACTGCTCCTCAGGGGGTGGCTTTACGTATAAGCAAAGCCAGAAGATAGCAGAGGGCAGAATCAACCGAGGCCAGTGCAACTATAAGAAGCGCCACAAGAACCAGAGTAAGAGAAGCTGTTTTCAGCTGCACACACATAGAAAATAAGGGAATATCAACTACCTCAACATAGAAAATGACAAAACAACTATCAGCCGAACCAGCCCCTGCCACCCACCAAGAGCAAGAGTTTAGACCTCCGGTTCTAACAAATGGATCAGAATGACAATGGCAACACACATATATCCTAAACTGATAGTCATCTTATTTCTATAAGATGCACTTCAAACAATTTACAAGTAATCAAAGCTAAGTCATTCAACAGCAAGGTCCCTCTCCCTCAAAGGATAAATAAGTAAAATAGCCAGTCAACTTTGAAATTCCAGTGAAAAACTGAACCACTTTTGACAGTTTACCGTACACAAATTAATGAATAGCTCACATATAATCTTGTTTCTTATTTTATTTTCTTGTATAAGCACACATCAGCGTAACATTTTCATCTCACCTATGCCCCTAGTTTGAATATGTTGGCACTTCACTGCCCAACATTTTGAACCATGTGCGAAAGATGATTTTATATATATATATATATATAGCCATCTGATTTAAAAAATGCAAAAAAAAAAATGCCTTGTTCAACCCAAAATCTCCTTGTGAGAAAGCATCAATAAAGCCAGAGAGACTAGAAAAACATGCATGTCAAAAACAGACTGCTAAAAATGGTTATCTGCATGATGCATGTGATGGTAGTGAGAATCCCGAAGCAACTATAACCAGCAAAGACCATTCTTCTACATTTTCAACTCATCAGCTGTTAAGAGTTTCCATTCATAAGGATATAAAGCTTTTCTATCCAGATCTTATAGGACAAATACGTTGAATGAGATGTTGAAAATAGAGGTAGAATTCTAAAAACCAACCGTGCTCTGGAAACCAGGCCACTCTATGTACTTCAGTTGGCTAGGCTGCTCAAGCAGGAAGACAAATAAAGATTTCAATGCCCTGAAAATAGATATATCATAATCACTTCATAAAAACTTCTTCCCATATCAATGTTAACATGTGTACAGGGTTCACATTGACTTTCACCAAACAGGAGTTATTTTGAAGAGAATTCACCATCCTTCAATTCCACTCTAGACAACAATTGTAAATTTGTAAGCACATACCAAAAAGCTTCCTTTATCAAAGTTAACCAAAATGGCTCCTCAAGGAAGTCATTGCCAGAACTCAAGTTATGATGATTTCTTCCTGCACAGGTGACATATCTGGTGCAGGTACACAATGCAAGGGAATAATGATTCTTTGCTCTAGGAATCTGTTGATTATTCACAAATATATCTTCAAAATCAGCTTATGTGCCTACTAATAACAATTAAAATTAGAAACAACAAAGCAAAAGAACTGATGACTTACCCTTTTAGACACCAGTGGGATGGCATTGGAATCTCTAGGTGTGCTTCTATTACATTCCCGAATCTGGAATGGTAGTTTTGGATGGGCTAAGCCTGCCAATAAAAAGAACATACATAATTAAGTGCCAGAAATTAAAAGATGGGTAATGCTAACCAGTGCCCTTAGGTTAAGCAATGGGTAATGGTTAAACAACAATAAATGCACTTTATGCTCAGACAATGTGCATTTATTGCACCTTGTTTTTAGTTTTTAAACAATTCTAATGGTTGATTAAATGGCTCAAAACACGATACATTTATCATTGTTGTGAAAGTGCCTCAGAAGATGCAACGTGTGCTAACCAAACTGCAATGTGTGATGTGAGCTAAAGTAGCAAGTGGGGCATTATATGACCGAGTCTTCAGGATACTAGTAGAAGACGTTTTGAAATTTTGTTATTTAAAGTATTTAAGGCTTAATATTAGGAAGTTGCTAGTCATGCCTTGATATTAGGGATTTACTTGCTTTTTTGTTAAAAACTCTTTCTCTATATAAAAAACCGTGCAATGAATAAGAAGGTGGATTAACAAAGAAAAATATTTCTCCTATGTTTTTGTTTTGTCTTAGCTCTCATATCAATAAGCAACAGATTGGTATCAGAGCACCATTCTTGAGGGATCTGTGAGTTGAGCAAGTCCACGCACACAAACCAAAACACAGTTTCTCTTCCGTCAACCTCAATGGAAACTGAAACAACCATCTCACATGTTATACCACCAATTTTTTATGGTGACAATTATCAAGCCTGGGCCATAAGAATGACAGTTCATCTTGAAGCTTTGGATCTCAGGGAGGCTGTGGAGGAAGACTATAACATTCCTCCATTGCCTGCAAATCCTACGATTGCTCAGCTGAAAACCCACAAAGAAAGGAAGACAAGGAATTCCAAAGCTAAAGCCTGCCTACTTTTTGCTATGTCAAGCACAATATTCACAAGAATCATGAATCTGGAGTCTGCAAAGGACATTTGGGACTACCTTAAAGCTGAATATCAGGGGAATGAAAGAACCAAGAACATGCAAGTGCTCAACTTGATCAGAGAGTTTGAAATGCAGAAGATGAAGGAGATAGAAACCATCAAAGACTACTCTGACAGGTTGCTGAGCATAGTAAACAAGGTGAGATTGCTTGGTAAGGACCTTTCTTGATGAACGAATTGTGCAAAAAATTCTTGTAACTGTACCTGAAAAATATGAGTCTAAAATTTCTTCATTAGAAGAGTCAAAAGATTTATCAAGTATTTCCTTGAGAGAATTAGTGAGTGCATTGCAGGCGCAGGAGCAAAGAAGAATGATGAGACAAGAGGAATCTGTGCAGGGTGCTTTTCAACCAAAGGCACTAAATTCAGGAGGAGCAAAGACAAGAGGAACAACAAGAAGAAGAACAACAAGAAAACTGAAAATAACAACAAAAACAAGGAGGAAACATATCCACCCTGCCCACACTGTAAAAAAACTAATCACCCGCAAAGGAAGTGTTGGTGGAGACCTGATGTCAAATGCAGGAAATGTGGTCAGATTTGGCACATGGAGAGAATCTGCAAGTCACAACAAAATGAAGACAAAGCAGATGCTACAGAGGCTATAAAGGAGCAGCTGTTTGTTGCAACTTGTTTTGTGACAAGCAACAACTCCAGTGACTTTTGGCTAATTGATAGTGGATGCACACACGACATGACGAATGACCAGGAGCTCTTCAAAGAGCTTGACAAAACTGTTATTTCCAAAGTAAAAATTGGAAATGGTGAATACATCTCAGTCAAGGGCAAAGGAACTGTGGCTATAGAAAGCCTATCAAGTTTGAAGTATATTACTGATGTTTTATAAGTGCCTGAAATTGACCAAAATCTGCTTAGTGTTGGACAGTTGATTGAGAAGGGTTTCAAAGTTATATTTGAAGACAAATGGTGCATGATCAAACATGAAAAATGAAGAAATATATTTAAGGTGAAAATGAGGGCAAAAAGTTTTGCTTTGAATTTATTGGAGGAGGAGCAAATAGCTTTTCCAAGCAGTGCAAGCAATGTGGAATTGTGGCACAAAAGGCTCGGGCATTTCCATCATGCCGGACTCTTGTATATGCAAAAACACAATCTGGTGAAAGGTGTGCCAATGTTGGAAGACAAATTATCTGATTGTGTGGCTTGTCAGTATGGCAAGCAAGTCAGAATTCCCTTCCCTCAAACTGCATGGAGAGCAACAAGAAAGCTGCAACTTGTATACACAGATGTTGGAGGACCTCAAAAAATGGCTTCTTTAAATGGTAGTAAGTACTATATTGCATTTATTGATGATTATACCAAATTCTGTTGGATATATTTTCTCAAATTCAAGTCTGAGGTTACTGATGTATTTTGGAAATATAAAACATGGGTGGAGAATCAAAGTGGTTGCAAGATGCAGATAATACGATCAGACAATGGGAAAGAATACACTTGTGATAGTTTCAAAAAATTATGTGAAGATGTCAGTATTGAACACCAGCTCACAGCACCGTATACTCCACAGCAGAACGGTGTAAGTGAAAGAAAAAATAGAAATATTATGGAAATGACCAGGTGTATGCTACATGAAAGGAGCTTCCAAAGAAATTGTGGGCAGAAGCTGCAAATACTGCAGTCTTTTTGCTAAATAGGCTGCCAACCAGAGTTCTACAAAAAAGAACTCCATTTGAAGCTTGGTTTGGCTATAAACCAGACTTGCAACATCTAAGAACTTTTGGTTGCCTTTGTTTTTCTTATGTGCCACAGGTGAAAAGAGACAAACTTGATAAGAAGGCAGAACCAGGAGTTTTTATTGGATACAGCAGCACATCCAAGGCTTACAGAATTTTCCAACCTCAAAATGGAAAAATTCTTGTAAGTAGAGATGTTAAGTTCATGGAAGATAGACAATGGAATTGGGAAGAGTCAATAAAGAAGCAACAGTCAGAGATTTGGCAGCAGCCAGAAATTTGGCAAAACACTGATGATAACATACATGATGAACCAGTCAGAGGTACAAGGTCTTTATCTGATGTTTATGAAAGATGCAATGTTGCTATTTTTGAACCTGCAGAGTTTAAAGAGGCAGAGAAGGATGGAAAATGGATTGAAACTATGAAAGAGGAGCTGAAAATGATTGAAAAGAATGACACCTGGGTGTTGGTAAACAGACCTCAACACAAAAAGCCCATAGGAGTCAAATGGGTTTATAGAACCAAACTTAATGCAGATGGTTCTGTAAACAAATACAAAGCCAAATTAGTGGTGAAGGGATATGCTCAAGTGTTTGGAGTAGATTTTTCAGAGACTTTTGCTCCAGTAGCATGCCTTGATACAATTAGAATGTTGCTTGCCCTAACTGCACATAAGGGGTGGAAGGTTTACCAACTAGATGTAAAATCTGTTTTTTTAAATGATTATCTGCAGGAGGAGATATTTGCAGAGCAGCCTGAGGGTTTTCAAGTCAAGGGACAAGAAGAGAAGGTCTACTTGTTAAAGAAGGCTTTGTATGGTTTTAAACAGGCTCCTAGGGCCTGGTACAGCAGGATCGATGAACATCTTCACAGTCTTGCCTTTGTTAAAAGTCCAAGTGAAGCCACATTATATGTAAAAAGAACAGATGCTAATTTAATTACAGTTTCTGTTTATGTTGATGACCTGTTTGTAACAGGAAGTGATGAGAAGCTAATAAAGGAGTTTAAAGCTTAAATGCTTCAAGAATTTGAGATGACAGACCTTGGCTTGATGTCCTACGTTCTGGGAATGGAGGTGAAGAAAAATCATGATGGAGTCTTCATATGCCAAAAGAAGTATGCAAGGGAAATACTCAAGAAATTTCACATGGAAGACTGCAAAAGCACAAGTACTCCAATGAACCAGAAGGTGAAATTTAGCAAGCATGATGGAGCAGATAAAGTTGATGAAGGTCAGTATAGAAGCCTAATTGGGTGTTTGATGTATCTTACTGCAACTAGACCAGAAATTATGTTCGCAGTAAGCCTACTCTCAAGATTCATGCATTGTGCCAGTGAAATGCACCTTCAAGCTGCCAAACAGATTGAGAGAAATGTTAAGGGAATGACAAATTATGGTATCAAATATTCTCACTTTCAGAATTTTAATCTTCATGGTTATTTTGATAGTGATTGGGCAGGTTCTGTTGATGACATGAGAAGCACAACAGGTTATTGTTTCAGCTTTGGATCAGGAATGTTTTCATGGTGTTCAAAGAAGCAAGATGTGGTGGCTCAAAGCACAGCCGAGGCTGAATATGTGGCAGCTACTTCTGCTGTGAATTAAGCAATTTGGATCAGAAAGCTACTTGCAGATTTACATATGGAGCAAAATGAGCCAACACAAATTCTTGTAGACAACCAAGCTGCAATTTCAATTTCAAATAATCTTATTTTTCATGGCAGGACTAAGCATTTTAAGATCAAGCTGTATTTTTTAAGAGAAGTACAGAAAGAAGGTGAAATCAGTCTACTTTATTGCAGAACCGGTGATCAAATTGCTGATGTATTAACTAAAGCTCTATCAAAAGCTAGATTTGAAGCTTTGAGAAACAAACTAGGTGTCTGCAGCTATTAAGGCAAGGAGGAGTGTTGTGAAAGTGCCTCAGAAGCTGCAACATGTGCTGACCAAACTGCAATGTGTGATGTGAGCTAAAGTAGCAAGTGGGGCACTGTATGACCTAGTCTTCAGGATATTAGTAGAAGCTGTTTTGAAATTTTGTTATTTAAAATATTTAAGGCTTAATATTAGGAAGTTGTTAGTCATGCCTTGATATTAGGGAATTACTTGCTTTTTTGTTAAACTCTATCTCTATATAAAAAACCGTGCAATGGATAAGAAGGTGGATTAACAAAGAAAAATATTTCTCCTCTGTTTTTGTTTTCTCTTAGCTCTCATATCAATAAGCAGCAATCATCAATCAATAAAATTATTTAGGTGTTAAAAATAAGGTGCAATAAATGCACCTTGTCTAAAAACAAGATGCATTTATTGCTGCTTAAAACATAATCAAAGATAAATTGGATTACCCTGAAAACATAATCAAAGATAAATTGAATTGGTAGAACCTGAATAACATGCCGTCAGCCCAGAAATGGTTCCCATCTTAATTCAAGGTTCATTCAAGATCTATCACACACACACACAAAAAGAGGCAGGTTAATTTTCATGCATAAAAGAAAGAAGAAAGCAAAAGGATAAAGAAGAAGAACTCAGCAAAAATAGAAAAAAGATAAAGAAGAAAAGATTTTCTGACCACATTCTTGGCACTTATTAGAAGCACAGTATAACATTAGGAGACACTTTCACACAACCTTTGATGAAAGAGAAAACCCTATTATGACACTAAAGAAGATCACAAACAATAACTAAAGGAAAGATAAGGAACAAACAGAAGCAAATGGACCCTTTAACAAAGGTTTCCATTCTGGTTATTTGTCTGGCGGCATGTGTTTATTTTTTGTTTTTATTTAAAAAAAAAAAAACTGTTACGACCCAGGGTTTGACTAGGATTTAGGAAGTAAATTGGTAAGAATTAGAGGAAGAAAAAGCAGAAAAGGACGGAAAGAAGAGAACAGAAAGAATGGTGGGAGAAGAGAGAAAACCAAGGGGAAGCTAGGAGAATGGAGAGAGGGAAAATGGAATTCAATTGTTATTCAAATCATGCCTTTCTCTAACTATGCCAGCCTCTTTACAGGCTTACAATTGAAAGAACTAACAGAAAATACAACCAACTAACTACTATAACAGCCTTACTAACTATTTATACAAGAGTTAGTTATTCTCGCATAACCTCTAGACTTCTACAATTAGGTCTACAACTTATACACCATGGATTTCCCCCCAATTACAATCATATCCTCAAGGTCATGACAATCCCCACCCCTTCAAATAATTCTTGTCCCCAAGAATTGACAACTGTTAACTTGTTCTTCATCCAATACCGACCTTAACAATTTGATTTCTTCTTCGTCTTTTCTTATGCTTATCTCGTATCCTTTTCTTTTGCCTTTTCACATCTTTTTCTCCAATATCACATCTCCCAAACCAGATGGCAGTAACCTCCTCTTCCACAATATCAAAACTCCCTAACCAAATGGCTGCAACCTGTTCTTCCTTCATCATCTGAATCTGGTCCACACCAGGTGAAATGACAGCAATATTGTCATACAGCTCGGGATCAAAATACCTCAAAACGGCAAGGTTAGTTTCTTCGGCTACAATTGCCTTAACCGGTGACTCCTCAATAGCAATAGTACTATTACTTGCTGCAACACCAAATCCAACCTTTGAAGCTCCTTCCTCATCTTCAGTAGGGACCTCCTCAAGTGGAGAGACTTTTACTTGCTGATTGTTGGAGTACACCACAGGCTCACTTTCAGCAAATTTTTTCTCAAGTGGAACCTCAATGTCTTCTTTAACAATTGCCTTCCCTTTCTTGTCATTCTGAATTGGCTGATCCAATTTAGGTTTTTCCTCATTCTTTGCAGCTACCATTCCCATTTTTAGGACCTCATCAGCCTCATACTTCTCATCAGCTGCATGTACATCATCTTCCTTTTCCACTGCTACTTTATCAGCTTCTTGCACTACCTGATTAACAGTCTTAGAAGCTCCATTAATAACATAGGTTTTGGTCCTTTCTCCAAACCGATTACACAAGTCGATCACAAACTGTGACCAGCTCAATTCCACCCTATCGTAGCTCCAATTCTTAAACCAAGCATCTGTAACACCATCTAAATAAACTGCAACTATGTGCACTTTCTCCCTTTCAACTACTCGGTATTGGTAGAACACCCTCTCGCACCTCCTAATCCACCATTTAGGTCTATCTCTTTCAAACGCCGGAATCGCCATCTGTGGTACTAGGGATGTGGAAGGGCTTCTTCCAACTCTTCTGACCACATCTCCCTCCTCTACCTCCAACCTCTCCCCTGCTTCCATAGCATCATTAGGCCCTTGCCGAGCTCTGCTCAAGGCAACATGCAACTGCTGGTTGATTTGCTGGCTTAATCCAGCAATTTCCTCCCGGAGTCTGCTAAAGGCTCGATCCAAATGGGCCGCACACTCTGATCGATACCTACTTGCCTCCACTTGGAGCTTCTTGACACCAATTACTAGATTGTCTGTCTTGGTTTCCAATCGTTTCATTCCCATCCCCTCTGCCATGGCCGATTACCAGGTTGCCCAATCAGATTCACCTCACCGAAGTGGCAACCACCGCAGCGCACCTAGATCTGAATCGCAACGCCTCAAATCTAAGTCCTATCGCCTGAATAGCTTGGCCTTGCTTGCTGCCAAAACTCACCACACCAGCCCGCCACCTGCCTCTAATTTCCGATCGAAATGAATTGCTTGGTGATAAACCCAGCCCTCGCCTTCAACTAGGAACCTCTTACGATTGGGACAAGAGAGGCCGGAAGTCACGGAGTTGCTCTGTTGCAGTCCTTTGAGGAATCAACTTGAATAGCACTTCTCACACTACTTGTTGCAATCATTTCTTGTATTCTCCATCCAATTCCGAGCCTCAACCACATGCAGCAAGTTTGCCGAAATCAAATTGATTCAAGGATCACCTCCGTCTCACCCATTCACCGACCGCTGCTTAGGATTTCCCTGAATTCTTGAATCGACCACTATCTCCGGAATTCCCGGAATTTGCTGCTCTTGATTTGCCTCCTAATTCCGCTCAATATCCCGTTGGAATTCTTTCGGCCTACGTTGTCTTCACTCCTGGACCGAAATTGCTTAGCTTAGCTTCGCTTTTCAAATCCGAACTTACTTTGCTCAACTACACCTTCCAATCCGTGTTCAATTCTGCCTTGCAATAGTCGCTGGGTTGGAGTGCCTAGCCCGCTCAATTTTGGTTCATCTCTTCTACCTTCGAGTCGACTTCCTTCTCGTTGGATTCGGTGCCTTCTTCTCTCACCCGATCACCGTCCAAGGCCTGGAGAACCACTAGCTTTGCTGCAATCTTCTTGGAGTCACTATCGCCACCCAATCACCGTCCACCGACTTGCTTTTGAAGCCTTTTCGCTGTGTAACTCCTCCTTACCTGATTTGACTTCGTCACTAAGAGCAATAGCCTATGGCCGCATGCCTATCATGATCCTCCTGTTCTGCGTCCGATTCACAGCGGATTCGAGATTGCTCGGACTCGATCGCAATCGCTGTAGCCTCAGATCGCTCCAATCTGCTTCTCTCTGATGCCTTAGTCTACTTCAATCGTGCCTTCCTTCTCGCCCTGGTCACCTGCAACGACCAGATCTGGGACGCAATCAAGGACACTTGAGTTTATCGCCGATTCCAGATTGCGGCTAGGATTAGGATCGGATGCCTAGATCTCCTTGCTGAGAAGCGTCGCCTTCAACATTTAAGTCCAATCACTGTCAGAACTATCTTGGCCAATGTCGCCTTCAATACCGAGCCGATGTTTGCTTCGCACAACTTCGCCTCTCAATTCTGATTCAATTCCAAGCCAAATTGTACTTACCTAAAGCAACGAAAATCGCCTGGCTCGTCGGAATTAAATGCCTGAATCGCCCTAGCTAACTACCAAGAACTTCCTAATCACCACCTTTCAAGAATCGAATCTGAATTCAACTATTAAAATCTCCATAATCACAGCCGAGGAATGATTGTCTTTGATACCAAATGTTACGACCCTAGGGTTTGGCTAGGATTTAGGAAGTAAATTGGTAAGAATTAGAGGAAGAAAGAGCAGAAAATGAGGGAAAGAAGAGAACAGAAAGAATGGTGGGAGAAGAGAGAAAACCGAGGGGAAGCTAGGAGAATGAAGAGAGGGAAAATGGAATTCAATTGTTATTCAAATCATGCCTTTTTCTAACTATGCCAGCCTCTTTATACGCTTACAATTGAAAGAAATAACAGAAAATACAACCAACTAACTACTATAATAGCCTTACTAACTATTTATACAAGAGTTAGTTATTCTCGCATAACCTCTAGACTTCTACAATTAGGTCTACAACTTATACATCATGGATTTCCCCCCAATTACAATCATATCCTCAAGGTCATGACAAAAACGAGGGCCGCTGCATCGGCGCCCGGATGTAGTGATAAATGAGCAAGGGTTCCCGCATTTGCCTGGACGGATGTGGGTAAAGAAGCTAGTCCAAAATCAAAATCAAAATCAAAACCAAAACCAAAATCAAAACCAAAACCAAAATCAAAATCAAAAACAAAATCAAATTCAAAGTCAAGGCCAAAAACAAAATCATAGATTAAGGATTGGGTCATGGAACATAGGAACATTAGCAGGCAAAGCTATGGAAGTGGTGGATGTGATGATTAGGAGAAAAATTAATATTATGTGCCTTCAAGAGACGAGATCGGCAGGGAAAAAAGCAAAAACTTTATCAGAAGCTGGATATAAAATATGGTACACAGGAACTGATCGAGCGAAAAATGGAGTGGGGATTATTATGGATAAAAGCTTAATAGATGAGGTAGTGGATGTAAAGAGAATAGGGGATAGGATTATTACGGTGAAGATTAGTCTAGGAAAAATGACTATGAATATTTTTAGAACATATGCACCACAAACGGGGTTAGGTGATGAGATAAAAGCAAAATTCTGGGAGGACCTAGAGGGACTCATACAAATGATACCAAGATGAGAGAAAGTGATTATAGGAGGTGACTTAAATGGGCACGTGGGTAGAGACGGAAACGGATATAGAGAGGTACACGGAGGGTATGGATTCGGGGAAATTAATAATGAGGGTAAATCTATCCTAGATTTTGCTATGGCATATGGGCTCATTATAACCAATACTAGGTTCAAAAAATGGGACGAACACTTAATCACATATAAAAATATCACCTCAAGCACCCAAATAGATTACTCCCTCATGAGACAAGAAGATCGGTTATGTTGTAGGAATTGTAAGGTGATACCGGGAGAGTGTTTGACTACTCAACATAGACTTCTAGTACTTGACATCCAAGTAAGAAATTGGAAGAGAAAAAATCACATAAAACAAAATCCAAGAATCAGGTGGTGGAATTTAAAATGGGAGAAACAACTAATCTTCAAAGAAAAATTAAGGGGTAGAAGGGAATGGAATGGAGAAAGACAGACAAACTAAATGTGGAAAGAAATAGCTAATGCTCTGAGAAACACGGCAAAGGTAGTCCTTGGAGAGACAAATGGTAGAGCCCCTAACCTTAAGGAGTCTTGGTGATGGAATGAAGAGGTACAATTGAAAATTAAAAATAAGAAAACTTACTATAAGGTGGTATATCAATGCAACAATGAAGAAAATCAAAAAAATTATAAAGAAGCAAAAAAGGCAGCAAAAAGAGCTGTTAGTGAAGCAAGATCAAAAGCATATGAGAATCTATATAAACGACTTGATACAAAAGATGGAGAAAGAGATATATATAAATTAGCTAAAGCAAGAGAGAAAAACACGGGATTTAAATCAAGTGAAATGCATAAAAGATGACAATCAAAATGTTTTAGTAAATGAGGGAGCGATTAAGGAGAGATGGAAGGAGTATTTCACAAAATTATTCAATGATGGTGGTGACACAAGAGTTAGGTTAGGACATCTTAGTAACTTCGAAGGGAATGTGAGCTACACATTTTATCGACGCATAAGTTCAAATGAAATAAGGCAAGCATTAAAAAAGATGAAAAATCATAAGGCAGTGGGACCAGATAATATACCAATAGAAGCATGGAAATGCATGGGAGAAGAGGGCATCTCCTGGCTAACGCAACTATTTAACGCCATTCTTAAATCAAAAAAGATGCCAGATGAGTGGAGGAAGAGTACTTTGGTTCCTATATACAAGAACAAATGAGATGTTCAAAACTGTGAAAATTATAGAGGAATTAAGTTAATGAGTCATACTATGAAACTCTGGGAGAGAGTAATAGAGCAGAGGCTCAGAAAAGAAACAAAGGTGTCAGAAAATCAATTTGGTTTCATGACTGGTAGGTCAACAATGGAAGCTATATATTTACTGAGGCGTCTAATGGAAAGGTATCGAGATCATCAGAAGGACCTACATATGGTGTTTATAGATCTAGAAAAGGCCTATGATAGGGTCCATAGAGAAGTATTATGGAGGATTTTAGAAAAGAAATGAGTCAAAATAGCCTATATACAAGCCCTTAAGGACATGTATCATGGTGTAGAGACAAGGGTCAGAACATGCGGAGGGGATACTGAACCATTTACAACTACAATAGGACTGCATCAAGGTTCTGCACTAAGTCCATACTTATTTGCCCAAGTAATGGATGAACTCACTAAAGATATTCAGACAGATGTGCCATGGTATATGCTATTTGCAGACGACATAATGTTGGTGGATGAAACAAAAGAAGGAGTGAACACTAAGCTTGAGTTGTGGAGAAACAATTTAGAATCTAAGGGATTTAAATTAAGTAGAAAGAAAACAGAATATATGGAATGCAAATTTAGTAAAAATGCAAAAGTGGATGATGTTATAATAAAATTAGAAGACCAAATCTTACAAAGAAAAGACCATTTTCGATATTTGGGATCAGTAATTCAAAAAGATGGAGAAATCCACGAGGATGTCACACATAGAATTAAGGCAGGTTGGCTAAAATAAAGAAATGCATCGGGGGTGTTATCTGATGGTAAAATCCCATTAAAATTGAAAGGAAAATTTTATAGGACAACTATAAGACCAGTCCTGCTATATGGCTCAGAATGTTGGGCAGTCAAATACCAGCATGAGCAAAAGACGAGTGTAGCGGAGATGAGGATGTTAAGATGGATGTGCGGACATACAAGAAAGGATAAAATTAGAAATGAAGTTATTCGTAATAAGGTAGGAGTAGTGCCAATCGAGGAGAAGATGAGAGAGACTAGACTAAGATGGTTTGGTCATGTGAGAAGGAGACTAAGAGACGCTCATGTGATGAGAGTTGATGAAATAGAACAATTAGTCACAAAAAGAGGTAGAGGTAGACCCAAGAAGACTTTGGGAGAGACATTAAAATTTGATATGAAATATATGGATCTAAATGAGGATATGACAAAAGACAGAAATACATGGAAGTCTAGAATTCATGTAACCGACCCCACATAGTGGAATAAAGGCTGGATATGTTGTTGTTGTTGTTGTTTCGTCCTTCCCTCTGTTGTTGGAGTTGCCAAAGTTTGGTGAGACCCGCCAGAGGTATCACCAGAGTTTTGTAACTTGCCAGACCAGGAGGTCATTGGACTCCGAGAACATCCGGCAATAGGGAGGATTGGAAATGGGTAGAAAATCAAAACAAAATGAAAAATGTGAAAACACATTTTTTTGTTTTCAAAATTGTAAAAGAAAACAAGAAATCCAATTCTATTTTTTACTTTTATTTTCAAATAAATGAAAAAAAAAAACAAAAGTTGAAAAAGAAAAGGTTATGAAATGAGCACTAACATAATCAAGATTATTAATTTATTCAATCATCAAGAAACAATAATAAAAAGGTTTCCCTAGAGGGAATCTTCCTATGGCGGGTGACTATTTGATCATTTCATGTATTGCCACTAGGCTGCAAATTTAATAAGACAACATTGTATATTTAGTTTTATTCAAATGACTTGCTATTTATCTGAGTGGTTGAGGAATAGATTTCCATGTTTCTAAAGTAAATTCAACAATGGTTCACAAGTTATCAATTGTAATGACAGCCTACACATTGAACTGTGTAAAAAGATCAGAAATGGTATTAAGCACATAGCCAAGCCAAAATGTGGATAACAAGGCATTACCTATCTAGCAAAAGAAATTTCCCATATGTTACTACAACCACAATCACTAGACTTAATCCTATCTAGAATTCAAGATTAAAGATTTAATGATTTTTATGCTAGTTGTCAGCTAATTGAGCTTGGGAGTGGCTTTGACATTGAATATTTTCTCATCTTGAACTATAGCTATAACAGAGTCCTCAGATATATAAAAGGCAAGGCCAACCTTCTCTTAAATGAGCTAAAAAAAAAAGAAAATGATTTCCCAGAAATTCTCCAAAATCTATCCAGCTTTGAATCAATATAATAAATGGCACAAAAGTATGCATAAATATGTCCAACCTTAACCTTCCGCCTTTTTTTTTATTTTTTTTTCTACGTAAGATCACAAGCTAAACCTTCTTTTAGCAACCAAAATCAAAGGCGCCTCAGATGGTAGTCACGGTTAAACCTTAATTGACGTCTGCCCTCTTCATTTCCAAATCAAGTTTGAAGCCTAATCAGTCATTCAATTCAACAAAACAAAATGAAAAGCAAAAACCCCAAAAAGCCCAATCCAATGGAGAAAAACATATACAGATTTTTACACCAATTACATATAGTGAATTTTTAGTAACAGAGCGAATAAGAGCAGTGTGGAGACCGAACCTGGTTAATGAAGCAGAGAACTGACGAAGAAGCAAATATTTGAAAACTGGGGTTGCTTAGCCGTGGAAATGTTTGGAAAAGGCGATCAAATGTTGATACAAAAATATATAAATATAGATATATATTTTCCATCTAGAAAGTAGAACATATGTTCAAAATGCTTGTTTCCCAACATACAGAAAATTTAGCAACATACTGTTGATTGTAGCAGTGATCATTTGCCTTTCCTTGGACAAATTACAGATCTAAACTCCAAGTCCCCATTTCAATTTTAGGCTCCGAAAATCCTGATTTTAACAGTTCATAAGCTTATCTATCCATGAGAGCATAAACGGCTGTGAGGCTCAGCCTACCATACGTAAAGCTAAAGCGCAAAATAACCCCAAACGAAGACCACCCTCCACTGTTAGTGGCGTTCACCATTTTACACTTTCCCTATGTGAGAAGTGGGAATCAATGGAAAACGGAACCCCCCACAAAAAATAAATAAATAAATGGTAGAGATGGTGCACTCATAACAACAGAGTTTTACCTGTTTTTTTTTTAGGTTGCGAGAGCTGGTGGAGCGGTTGCAAGAACTTCCACTCGCAGCCGTCCGCCGGGAATCGGCCACCGACGACGATGAAGGGGGAAATGTTGACGAATAGGACGGGGTGGGGTTGGGTTGGGAGACGGAGATGAACAATAAAAAAAATTAAAATCTCTTTCAGTCGTAGAAAACAATTTTTCTCACTTTAATATTCTATTGAATTATTTAATCTGTAATTAGAAAATAAAAATTTAATTTTTTAACCTTTTATTAAAAATTGGAAAACATCAAAGAAGATGTTTTCTAAATATTTTGAAAATAAATAATATGACTTTTAAAATATAAAAGTTAAAATATGTTCAATTATAAAATTAGAGTTAAAAATTAAAAAATATTTTCTAAAATTTAACGGGTCTTAAATTTTCCGTTTTCATGTTAAAGATTCAACTATTTAATAAAAAATTAAAGTTATAACTTTAAAAAATATTTTCTACAACCAAATATGTCCTTAGGTTTTTAATTTTTATTTTTAAATTTAAATAAATTACACGAGTCAATGGCTCTTCAAATTCAACTTTGCCTTCATTACATATATTATTTTTTTATATTTTGAAAGTGATGATGACTTTCTTTCTATTTAAAAAAGGGATAACATAACATGATAGTTTTATCATTTCTTTCATTCTTTATTTTTTAAATTTTAGAAAAAAAATAATGATGGTCGTTAATAGCTAAATATTAATGATTGTTGGGGTTCCATTGCAAGAGAGAAAAAGAACGACCATTGGTGGGTTCGTTAGACCTAGCCTCACACGAGAAGGGAAGAAGAGACTATTAATATGGATGTTGAAGAAAGAAATATTAGACATAATTGTTGTCTAAAAAAAGTCTACGCACTTTTTTTTTTCTTTTGTCTTCTCAAATTGTGATAGGGTTTTTTCTTATTCGGTATTCACAATAGAGAAAAAAATATAAACAAGAAAAAGAGAAAGAAATGAATTCCAAATCATAATTGAATTTCCCATCTAGTTTGGCCATCACAATAAAGAAAGAAAGAACGGAATGATAAGAAGATGTTATTTTTTATAGTGGTCAAATTGTTTGTTTTCGAATGAGTCCCACTAGAAAAACTAGTGAATTTAGGCAACTACATAAAAGATGAGAGAAAGGGGTGATATGAGGGTATTTTCAAAATTTAGAAAAATCTAAATGGAATAAGTTAAAGGCAATGGAAACTGCAATAAGATTTGCATTATAAGGGTAATTGTTATAATTTTTAAAATCTCAAGGGTATTTTTTGCTACCAAATGTATTTTACCCAAAATTTTTGTATTGTTATTTTCTAATTTTTTTTTTTTTTTTACTTTTTTTAAAGGTAGATTGCTCTTACATCTCTAATAGCATATATTGGCCCAAGCGATAAGATTACATATATTGGCCCAAGCGATAAGATAACTCAAAAAAGGAGTGAATTGAGTTTTTGAAAATTTTTACTTTTCTCGTAAATAGGAATGTAATTTATGTGTGTGGTGAATAAAATAGGAACCAATAATATTAAGCACAAACAACTAAAAATTCAAGTTTTAACTATTACACAACTTAGCTTAATTAAATGAAGTATATACAATATAAACACAAATAAATATGTTTATCAATTCAATCCAATATAAGCAATATAAAGCAAGTGTTTGAATTTAAAGAGTAAGACAAGAGGGAAGCAAACTAAAAGATTTATAAGTGGTTTGGTTCCTCCTTAAATCTACATCCACTCCTCGAGCTTCACTTTAGATTCCAATCCACTAGCTTGAATCTTCTTCAAAGGTAAAAACCAAACCTTTACAATGATCATTTTATAGGTTCGAGATCACAACTCAATTTTTTTTTTTTTTTTGAATAAAGAATCACAACCTTCAACTGTCTAGTTTTTCTCACTATAAACTCGGAAAACCAATAACTAATGCCTATATACCTTAAGCTCTTCACTCAATATAATGATAGAGTTTTAGGTCACAAGATTTTACAACCTTTTTCTTACCACAAACCGTCTCTCGGATATGTAAACAATTGAAGTAAAGAATAATGTATAATGAGAAAGAACACTCCCTTTTGAGTAGATTTACAAATGAAGCTCTAAAATTGATAATGGAGACACTTGAAACTTACATGATTGACTTCTCAATAAATTCTTGCATCTCTTCCAGATAACTAGCCTTTGGGATCCCTTTTAAGAGTAGTTAAGAGTTTGTTGAAATCGGTCCACTATCTTTCTAAGGCAGTTGATAATTTTTTCTCTGTCTATTAAACTTTACCTATATTTTGAAATATACCAATTTCAAATGTTGTTCAATCTTTGACTTATTTTGAAAAGGACACTTTCATTTGTTTCTAAAAAAACATATTCAAAATCGTTTTCAAGTATTATTTAAAATAATTTAAGTTCAAGACTTTCATAAACACTTATTAAAGTATTATGTTGAAACATTCATAATCAAAATATTATCAAAATCAAACCAACAGCGTAAACATTTTGTCCAAACACCCTAGGCGATTTGTTTTTGGATATAAAAGTTTTTACACGTTATTTTATTGCTAACAATAGTGATGTTAATTAAAAATTAATTAAGCTCAAATTAATCCCAAAAAAAATTGATCTATTAAAAAAATGATAAATTTCATGTACTATCCGTAAAATTTGCCTAAATTGCATTGACTATTCTTGTGTTATTAAAAATAATATCAATCTTCCTTTAGAATAGTTATTGTAGATTATATATCCATTGTTGTTAAATAACGATGACCGTTAATTTTATTAAAACCCCCTAAAATGTTTCTATAATTAAAAATAAAAAAAAACATATTAATGAACACCTATGTAATTATAAAATACAAATAAATAATATTAACGGTAGCCAATAGCCAGCCACCACTATGGCATTGTCATTGATGGGTTTAAAACCCATCAGAAATGGAGAGAAAAGATACAATAGTCAATCGCCAATCGCTAATGTGATGGATAAGAGAAAACAAAGAAAAAGATAGTTAATAATAGGGAACTTGAGTTATTTCTCTCAATCAAATCAAAAAAATTTGGGTTTCGATTTGATCGAGAGGAATCCAACCCTAAAAATATCGATTTCAATTAAGGGAAGCTCAACACATATTTCTAAGTTTGATCAAGAGAAACCCAAAAAATTTAAGTTCCCTCAATCAATTTTTTAACTTCTTCTAAGAGAAAGAGAGGGACATAGAATGGCCATGGCTATTCTCTACCTTTGCGCCCCCCCCCCCCCCCCCCCCCCCCCGGGGCCGTTTCCCTATATGGTGACATTGTTACTGTCATCTTCCATGGCTTCCTTAATTCAATGGTTGCTAAAGGATATGTAAAGGAAACGGATTGCTTTCCCATAAGGGTTCATGGAAATCAAAATCAAACCCCTCTGCATATCATAGAGGAACTAATAGGCTTTCCCTAAAGAAAATGGAGGAAATAGTGGTTTAATGCTTAGAGAGCTCACCAAGAAAAGAAATAGAAAGGGAGAGGAACGAGAAATAGGAGATAGGAGATCTAAGAAAAATATATATATATATGATAATTTAAATTAGATTTGTTTTGTTTATCGCGTTAAATTTGTTCAATGTGAACGTGCAAGAGCGGGTTGTTTGGAGAAGGGGAGGGGAGAGCGGGCTCATGCCTCCTCTTATTTTGAGTGCATCGAACAAACGTTATATTGTCTGACGTGAGCAATATAATATTTTTGTAATTTAAATATAAAAATAAAATAATTTATTTATTTAATTGTTAATCACAAGTGATGTAATTCACATTTTTTAAAATATATGTTTAATCATAGAATTTAAACAAACCTTAAAAGATGGTTTTACTCTGAAGAGAAATGTTTTTCTGTACGTGTTGGACTCCACCTCTCTTAATTTTATCTGTATTAAATAAATATTATATTATTTATGTCGAACAATGTAAGAGTCACTTTAAAATAACTTCCTGTGAGATAAAGCCCGGAATTTACTCAAAATAAAAGAAAACAATCAATAGGCCGAACCATTTGCCGGCTATAAAGTGCTTCATTGTGTTGGGTTCCGTAATCAAGGGATGTACGCGGTTGCCATGGCCGAGATCTATGGAGAATAAGGATGGCAGTGATCAAAGAAGCCAAAGTCGGCGAAATTATAGAGAAAGGGAGAGAGAGAGAGAGAGAGAGAGAGATGATGATGATCGGGAGATTGGAGGTGCAGAGAGGCGCCGGTGACGGGATCCATCACCTGCGGTGACAAGTGGCTGCAGGGTCTCTTCGAATGGTGGTGGTGGTGACCAAGGCTTCTCCTGAACACCGGAACTAGCTAGCAGCGATGGCGAAGGGGCGACTATGGTAGATCCAAGAGATGGAATCACTGGCGGTGATAATAATAATAATAATAATAATTAATTATTAATTAAGGCCATTTACCAGAAAAGTGTTTTAAACGTATGCTTCCATAATTAGATCAGGCATTCCATATTTTTTTCTTTTTTTTACTGTTTTGAATGGTTGGAACCAAAGAGAGGAAGAGAAGTAAACTCTTCTTTCTTAGTATTAATCATTTCTCTGAACTAAACAAATTTCCTTCCTTCCTTCCTTCCTTTGCAGCAGCTCCAGTTCTTACCGAAATCTTGGTTGTAAATTCGGTTAATCTCTTCGAGATTCAACAGCTTCGCCGTCCAAATCACAGGGAGAGATCACCACCGCTTGCTGCAACACACAAATAAATCTTTCAACCTCCGATTCTAAATTCGATCCTGTTCTCATATGGAAACGACAAGGAGGACAGTTCAAGCCAGTGAAGATAATCATGATTTTGATTCCACATCCCAGGGTCAGAGTTTCCTCATAGCCAGGGCCATTAATCACGCCAGCCCGCCATTCCAAATCGCCGCCGACGTAGAGATGGTGGACTTGCAATCCATTGGCTACACGAGCCTCAAGGACATCTTGCCGGCGGAATCGAAGCCGCCGGGCGCTGCGTCGCCGTTGATCAAGGATCCGCTGGTGCAGCACGCCGCGTGCGCGTACCTCCAGCCGAAGACGATGGCGGCGCGTGAGGACGACGGCAGGAGTTCCGCGCCCATGTGCTCTGAGTTGTTTGGATGCTTCCCCGGAGTCGTCTGGACGACGATCAAGCGGCTCTTCTCGGAGAGTGAGAACGGCGGTGATGTTCATCAGGTCGACTGAACAGGCTTTCTTAAGCTTAGTTTTGACCGGTAGATACACTTTGTACAGACAAATTTTCTAAATTTTTTTTCTTCTATTTAAATGAAAAAAAAATAGCATGACAGCCAAATAAAGCACCTCTTTTTGCTATTTTTTAAAATGAGTAAAATAAAATTTTATTAAGATAATATTTGAATATTTTTTAAATTAAAATATAAAATGATTAAAATAAAATTAAAAAATATTTTAAAATTTGTATCATCCTATTTGTTAAATTTTTTAAAATGTACTGAAAAGATATATGCATCAATTTTTCTTATCTATAAGGTTCAAAATATATTTATCTTAAAAAGGAGAAGAAGCATATCTAGAAAATACCAGATAAGAAGTCATGTGACACTTTTTTCAAGTGCCACCAGATACATTTAATAAATACATTAAAAATAATAAAAATTTAAAATATTTTCTATATCTCACATTTTCTTATCTATATCTTAATTAACAAATACTATATTAATGAGAATAAGAACATATTAGTAATATTCAAATTCGTTCAAAAAGATACTTATTATGAGTTAATTGAAAAGGTATCATTTTCAAGTAAAGTTGGCATGAAATAGATGAACATTGTTGATTCAATTATCTTTGTATTTGAATAATTGCTTCCATTACTTTTCATGCTTTTTGTATCTCATATTTCTTTTGATCTTTCTTGCTGGCTATGTTGTACGGAAACGGAAACGAGAAACGTTTCTGATAGGAAACGGAAACGTGGAAACAGACGTTTTTCTAAAAAAATAGACATAAATAGGGTCCAAAACAGGAATAGGAAACGTTTCCGAAACGTTTTCGAAACGGGGAAATAGCACCTATGAGGTGTTTCCGTGCAACATAGCTTGCTGGTTCATTAGGGTAAGAAGGAACATGTGGACTTTCTTGGGGTCTTAGAAACCATGATGACTTCTTGATGATATAATTTGATTTTGATCATGCGGCTATGGTGGAATAACGATGAACTGTGGAGGGATAATTACTATGCCGAATGTGGTTTTTTTGGATCACAATTGAGTTGAAGGGGGAGGGATTCTCATTGAACCATAGAGGGAAGTGCATCATGCTATGCACTCACTACTTCTAAGACTCTACTGGAGCAAAGGGCATCACAGGACTCGTACAAACTCTTTCTTTCCCTCCTTCCCTTTCTCTTTCACCCTCTCCAACAATCTCTTGTAGAACCCTAGGACCCAAGCACTTACCACTCAAGCTAAAAGTTATAGCTGTTAACTGAGGTAGCCACTTAATCCTATAAGCACTAAGGGCAGCATTATCACCAACGCACGAGCCCTGTGGACCAACTCTGGGTTAATTTTCGGGTGGCCACAAACCTGCCAGCATCCACAAGGGACTACGAATATTAAACTCAACAATCCCCCCTCTATAGAATTGCGCTTATGCAGACTTGAACCCATGACCTGCTCTGATACCAGTAGAACCCCAGGACCCAAGCACTTACCACTCAAACTAAAAGCTATAGTTGTTAACCAAGGCAACCACTTAATCCTATAAGCGTTATGGGTGGCGGCATCACCAGCGTACAAGCCCCACGAACCAAGTCTGAGTCAATTTTTGGGTGGCCACAAACCTACCGAGATCCACCAGGGACTGCTAATATTAAACCCAAAATCTCCCTCTTGTTTCTTTCAATCCAACAGCTTCTTTAAAGAAGCTCCACTGTATAAGTAACTAGAAGCTTCTTTCCAGAAGCAGTGTTTCTTTTTTTGCACGAATTTTACCACCCACTTTCAACAATATAAATACAAGAAGATGAGTAGTGCATGTGAGGATTGAAAATAAAGAAAAAAAAATGAAAAGTGAGAATTAGAAAGTGAAAGTGTGTGTGTGTGGTGAGTTTCTAATACACTATGAGGTGTTTTTATATTAATAAAATTTAGTCTTATACAAATCTTGTTTTTCTAAAGTCCAATAGTTTGGAATTTGAGCTAGGTTGGTCAGGTACCAAGATGAAGGTCTTGGGAGCTAAGGTGTTGTTAGAGATTCAAAATTACCGATTCAAGAATCGGTGTGAAGAGTCTATAAGAATAAACTCTGTTCATGAACAAATTTGGGAGTGTGAAGCTTGTTGTTTGGGACCAAACTTACTTGGTACGTGAAGATTGACTAAGTCATGATGTTAGATTATATTAGTGCCCCTGGTGTAATACCTCAAGAGCCCAAAGAATGGTAGTATATATCGAGGATAAGTAAAGAAGAAAATAATACCAGCTGGATACATTTTGGACTGAATATAGGAAAAGAACTCTCGGGTTAAGCGTACTTGAGCTAGGGAAGCTTAAGATGGGTGACCCCTAGGAAGTTCACATAGGCCCATCAAAGTAAGTTGTTGTGGTCCTTCTTATCGCTCCATATGGGATGTTACAGGTGGTATCAAAGCCGACCCTTGGTGAAGGCGATTCAATGAGGGCGAAGAGTGGCGCCGAGGCTCGAGGGCCTGTACAAGGAGTGACTTTTGGCAGGCTTCTAGGATGGTAGCTCCCAAAGAGGAGAAGATCTGGGACTACTTGTAAAGTTGCATGACGAGGACGTCACGTGCTTAAGGGAGGAGAATATAATATCTCAAGAGCCCAGAGAAGGGTAGTATATATCGAGGACAAGTAAGAAAGGAAATAACACCAGTTAGATACCTTTTGGGTTGAATGTAAGCAAATAATTCTCGGGTTAAGCATGTTTGAGCTGGGGAAGCTTAAAAATGGGTGACCCCTTGGAAATTCGCATAGGCCCATCAGGATAAGTTATTCTGGTCATTCCTATCGTTTGATATGGGATGTTACACCTGGTAACATGGATAAGCTCAACGAGTACAAGTATCGAGATTGGCAGACATGTATTAAGTCTTACCTTAAAGGTCAAGACTTATGGAATATCGTCAATAGGGAAGACACCTCACCACCAACAGAGAATACGCATGCGATTAAGAAATGGAACATAAAGGCTAGGAAAGCCTTGTACGTGATTCAAACTACAATAGGAAAAGCTTGCTTTAACATATTGAAGATGCGGAGGCACCTAAAGAAGCATGGGACCCACTTGTTGCCTTTTTTTTCCAAGAAAAATGATGCTCGCCTCTAGCTCTTTAAAGGAGAGCTAATGAACACAATATACGTAGTCTATTAGCGAATATTTTTAGAAAGTTCAAAATTTGTGCCATGAAGTAGAACAATTAGATCCTAAAGCTAAAATTAATGAAGATAGAATAAGAAGAGTTATTTGCAATGGTTTAAAAACTAAGTATAAGGGGTTTATGATGGCAATACAAAGCTAGCTAGTTCAACCTTTTATAAAAGAATTAGAGAATATATTAGCAAGCTAAGAAGCTATCCTAAAGTAAATGGAAAAGGTTTCTCTTATAGATGATAAGGCACCATTCAGTAATAAAGGAAAAAGGCTAAGGAAATAAACGAGGTAATGATAGGTTAAGGGATAGAGGAGGAGAAAACTCATTAAGGTAGCAAAGGAGATTTCAGTCAATGGGAGCTCAGCATGACCATGGACCAACAAACATAGCGAAATAATGAGTGCTTCATCTATGGAAAAAAAGGGCCATTTTGCTAGAAACTAATGGCATAAGAGAAAGACAATAAAAGGAAATATGGTGACATCAAAAAGTCACCACAACACAAATGATAGAGAACAAGATGAGGAATTCCAAGCATCAATTGTTGTGGCCAATCCTTTAGATATGGCAGAAGAAGAATTCAATTTTGACAATCGAGTTGTTACAGATGAAACACATGAGAAAGTGCTTATAGTAACAAATTTACCGACTACAACAAAAATTGGATTATAGATTCTATTGCTCCAATCATATAACAAGTGAAAAGGACAAACTACAGTTTCTATTTGAGTATAAAGGAGGAAAAGTTGTGTTAACGGCTAATAACTCAAAATTGCTAATTACTCGTAGCAACAACATAATGATTGTGCCATGATTTAGTCCCAATCAAGTGTAGCTGTAGAATGTCTTGCATGTGCTTGGAATGAAGAAGAACTGTTGTTAGTATCTCAATTGACAAATTCAGGTAACTATGTAATACTTCCTAAGGATGTGAAGGTATATCAGAATTTTAAGTATTCTAGCATTCTGATCATGGAAGGATGATGAATGGAGTCTATCTAACTGATGTTAGAAGATAAGGCATACAAAGGAAAGAAAGGAAAGAATGAGACAATAGATTTGTGGCATGCAAGAATAGGACAGGTCAGCTATCACAAGTTAAAGATAATGATGCAACAATCAATGCTTAAAAGCCTTCCATAAATTGAGATTCATGGAGCTGGTGCATTCTAACATATTTGGGCCATTTAAGCAAACATTGATAAATGGATATTGATGCATGATAACCTTCATTAACAACTTCTCCAAGTATGTATGGGTAGAATTTATGAAAGAAAAATCCGAGGCATCAAAAAAGTTTAAGAAGATATGGGAAAAGGTCAATAGGAAAATTAAGGGTCCGTTCTTTTTGCGTTTCAATTTTCATCTTTGAGTTTTAAATTCATTTTTTAGTTTTTTATTTTGATAGTCTATTTTCAGAAAACTAAAAACGTTTTTTATTTATCATTTTGAAAGAGGGCCAAAATAAGAAAATCAAAATTAGTAGGGTAAAAGTGCAAAAACTCAAAAATGGCAGCATGGGCAAATCTAACCAGCACATGGCCGGTCGGCCATGGTCGATTTTGGCCATCTGAAGCACTAGGCTAGCACGAGGGGTGGTCAGGGATCACATAGGTGTGATCATTAGCTGACAAAGGCCACCGTAGTGGCTAGAAATTAAAGAAAAAACCTGACCAGAAAGCTGGTCAGAATTATCGCGCATGCAAATGGCCATTTTGGTCTACATGGGTCGTTCCAAGCTGATTTAGGGGAGGTGGAGACTCTTAAGGGGATGGGTCAAGTGGCCAAAGGGGTTTCGAAGCTCGATTTTCTCCTATAAATAGCACACGAAGTGGCCGAAAGTTTTCAAGTTTAAAGCTCCAAATCGAGAGCTTTAAACAACGAATTGGGCAATGGGAATAAGGGGATTTTGTTTCCCATGCCCTAAGGATCAATTATGGAGAATTTGGGCCATTTTCATGGTCGTTTGAGGGTGTTTAGAAGCCTCGCCAGAGTTGGAGGTGGACGGCCAAGCCGAAGCTTTGGCCGGTTCGTTGAGGCCTTTCCCGAGCTTCTTTCAAGCTCCAAGGCATACCAAAAGGATCGAATGGAAGAGGGGAAGCAGCTGCTGTGTCAGCCTGGATCGCCGGCGTCGTCGGCACCGAAGAAAACAACCGGCGCGTGTTGGTCACGCGCTGGTGCTTCACGCGCACCCACTCGCCCTAGGCGCGTGCAGGCGCGTGGGTAATCTTAAAAATCCTGGAAAAATTCCTAAAAATCTAGAAAAATGTTTTATCAAGGTCCGTGCAAAAAAATTTGGGTTTGGGATTCCCGATATCTCGGTTTTAGCATCAAAGAGCCTCGTTTTGGGTGAAAAAGCAACATCCGGGTAAGTTCAGTATTTTTCCTTTGAAGTTTATAGCCTATGATGAATTGTTGTGGAATTATATTTTAGAAAAAAGTCTCGATGGTATTTATTAGAAATTTTAGAAGGAAAAATGAGAAAAAATGAAGGAAAAATGAAATAAATGGAATATTGAGGATATTTAGTGATTAAATATTATTTTTATGATTGAGGTGATCGAGATGATATGATTGGTGCAACTTTTGAGAGTTGGCACAAGAATCGAGGCTAGGCACGCATATCGAGGCGATGCACATTTTTTGAGGTGTCTTAATCTTTGGGCAAAGGTGAGTAATTTTACCCTAAACTTGGTTTTGTGAGTGGTTTTCTTACAAGAACTTACATTTATGATATGATTATTATATATGCATGCTACTTATGAAGGTAATGTTCATTTTGTCATATTGCATGGAAAGTCATGATAATTGCATGCCACGATATTATTGTCATACCGATATTTGTGCATGGGAATGAGATGTCGCCCCCAGAGTGTAATCGTAATTCCCCTAGGGCAATGATGGAATAACGTTAGACTTATCCTGTAGAGGTTCGGGATTTGCCTAGGATTCCGTGCCGAGCTGGTGGGCCTGAGAAGTTACATTAAGGGCAAATGTTATTTATGTTATCGCATCATGCATTCACATATATGTTTTGGACTCTCACTAGAAGTTTCATCTTCTAATGGGTTATGCCCCTAGAACATTCAACGTTCCAATTTAGACTTGCAGCTTAGGCAAGGAGCAGGTTGAGATATGAAGGCACGTGATGGCGTGGCCGATGGATTCAGCGAGCTGACTCGAATATGTTTTACCTGATGCTTTATTGATGATTAACTTTGTTAAAATATTATGGAATCTCCATGTATTTATGTATTTCAACATTGAGTATATGATGTTAACTATGGTACGAATTCTTATATTATAAACAAAGTAATTGATTATGTACCATATCAGGTTTCGATTATCGCTTCTGCATATTGCGAATGATTTGCTGGGGGTTTTGTTTGAAATTCGGTATTTAAGGTTTAAGTTATGTGCTGAGAAAGAAAGAAAAAATTAATTTATGTATATTTTGGGCCCCAGCATAGTGACACGCTCGGTCACTTTTTTCTCTTCTTCTTTGATCCTCTCTCTATAGAAACCTATTCCCTCTTCCCAGGAAACCCACCCACTTGTTCTTTTCCTCTTCTCATCTCTTCTTCCTTTCCTTGGCCACCCATTGCTCTCCTTCTCCAATCATCTTCCCTTTGTCGCATTCCTCTTGTTGCTGCCACCGCCGCCTAGCCTCTTGTTGCTGCCTCTTCTTCTCTAATCCTCTTACATTCGTCGCCTTTCTCTCGCTGTTGCCACTACCTAACCTCTCGTCGTCACCTTTTCTTCTCTAACCTTTTTCCCTTCACCGTCTTCCTCTCGCCATCGGCATCGCCACTGCCTCGCCTCTCACTACTGCCTCACCTCTTGTTGCCACCATGCTTCTCATTGCCTCTCCTCTTGCTGCAACCTTACCTCTCTCCGCCTCACCTCTTGCTTCCAACCACCGCAATAAGAAAGATGGCGGTCGACGACGGCTCGCAGATGTGATGGAGGTGGCGGGCATGGTCAACGGTCGAGCCTTGAAAAGAAGAGAAGAAAAAAGAGATAAGATAAGGAAAAGTCGAACCTAGATGTGAGGATGGAGAGTCTTTTTCACGTTTTGGACTTGAAGAGCTTCTTTTGGCTAAAAACAACCAAAACGACATTTCAGCGTTCTGAGTTTTGTGTAGAATTTTTTTTTTATATTTTGAAAAATGCATTTTAAAAAATGGGAGAGTAAACGTGTTTTGAGTGTTTTAGAAAACTGAAAATGTCTTGAAAATAACAAAGAGAACAAGGCCTAAGTGTTTAAGCACCGATAATGGCGATGAATACACATCAAATGAGTTCTCTAATTATCTTAGAGATTGCAAGATTCAACAATAATTAACATGTTTGAGAACACCATAGCAGAATGATGTGGCAAAAAGAAAGAATCAACATCTTGCAGAAACGTGTTGAATTATGTTGCATGCAAAGAACTTGCACAGCCGCTTTTGGGAAGAATGTATAAAAACAATAATATACATTACAAGTTGGCTACCTCAAGCAAGGTTTGGGTTTGTTCACCCTTCAAGGTGGAATCTCAAGCCGACGGTGAGTTATCTTAAAGTTTTTGGGTGCATGTGTTATGTGTTCATACCTCCAATTGCGCATAAAGTTTGAGAAAAATGTGCTTTGATGCATTTTTGTTGGCTATGACTCTCAAAAAGAAAGGGAGGAAGTGTTGTGATCCTGTGACCGATCATTACTATATCTCACAGAACATGATATTTGATGAAACATCATCGTGGTAGTCATCGCAAAGGTAGCATTGCCAGACTCAAATGAGTTGGAAAGAAAACTAAAAGAGATGATAGAGCTACAAGAACAAGAAGATAGTCCATCACCAAGCCCAAAAGCCATGGAACAAATAAATGACTCTAGAAGATATCACGAGACCTAATTCTTCCATAAGTCCCTGGCAAACAAGAGTACATAGTATGCTAAAAGAGCTTCCTTCAAACCAATTGAAGGAGATAGTGGAAGAGCAACCACAACAAATTCAAAGATCAAAGAGGCAACAAATACCAAATTGTAAGTATGCAAATGTAACCCTTACTGAATAAGATATTTTTAAGGAGCCAACAAAATTTGTGGAAGCATACAAGAGAATTGAATAGAGAAAGCCAATGGAAGAAGAGATGGTAGCATTTAGATAGAATCAAACTTGGGAGCTTGTATTAAAGCCCGAAGATGTGAAGCCCATATCATGTAAATAGGTATATAAAGTGAAGACTTGTCAATAGAAAGACATAAAGCTCGACTGGCAGCTTGTGGGTTCTCAAAACAATATGGATTGGACTATGATGGGACATTTAGCTCGGTGGCTAAAACAACCATATTATGTGTCCTTCTAGCCATAATAGCTAACGGATTCTAAAAGTTATGGTAGATGGACGTGAAAAATGCCTTCTTTCATAGAGAGTTGGATTGGGATATTTATTAGAGCAATCATAAGGCTTTGAAGATAGCAATCATCCAAAATACGCGTGCAAGTTAAGAAAAACTCTTTATGGATTAAAACAACTCTATAAGCATGGTATGGGTCTTGGCACATAACAACCATGCACCAATATTAGTAGATTCAAGCCTATTCATAAAGAATCAAATAGGGAAACTAGAAATAGTGCTATTGTATGTAGATAATATCATTATCATTTAAGACGACAAAGCAAAAATTTGGAGCATTAGAGAGAAAGATTTCAAATGAAAGAGTTGGGAGAATTGAGACATTTTCTTGGGGTAGAGGTTGAATACATAAGGGAAGGGCTATCTTACATCAACTCAAGTATGCAAAGGATCTACTGCAAAAGTATGAGATGCTAGAGTGCAAGGCAATTTCAATACCCATGGAAGTCAATGTAAAATTATGCTTGAAAAAAGGCAAGGAATTGGAGGGTGCAACTATGTACTAAGCAGCTAGTCGGTAGTCTAATCTACTTATATATCACCCAGCTAGATATTGCATTTGCAGTTGGAGTAGCATGCCAGTTCATGCAAAAGCCCATGAAACCTCACATTGAAGCAATACAAAGAATATTGTGATATATAAAGGGCACGCTTGACTTAGGTCTCTGATATAGGAAATGAGGATAACTTAAGGTCACTTGATATTGCGACACAAATTTTGTTGGAGATCATAACACCCGTCAGATCAATAACAAGTTATGTGTTTCATCTTGGATCTGGAGTAGTTTCTTAGCAATAAAAGGTAATCAACAATGTCACTTTCTACTATCGAAGTATAATAGAGAGCAACAGCAATGACAACTTAAGAGAGTACTTGGTTATTACAATTCCTAAACAACTTACACCAAGTAGTTGATTATCTAGTACCTTCTCAATGTGACAATCAATCGATTATTTGATTGGTGGAGAATCTAGTGTTTCATGTAAGGACAAAACATGTGGAAATTCATCATCACTATATAAGAGAAAAGGTACTACAAGGAGAAATCAAGATGCAATAAATTAAGATAGGAGACCAAGGCACAAATATTTTTATAAAGAGTTTGAATTTGTCCAAGTTCATAGAATTTCGACGAAAATTAAAAATGACAACAAAGCCAGATGAAGTCAATGCTGAGGGGGGAGAATTGAATGACTCATCATAGCATTTAGTTAATTTTGTATAGAAACTATCTCCCTCCTCCTCTCTTTTTCTCCTTCTCTAGCAATCTTTTTTCTCCAGCAAATTCCCCTATTTCTTTCTTTCCAACAGCTTCTTTGAAGAAGCTCCACTACACAAACAACTAGAAGCTTCCTTCTAGATGTCCAACACTCATTGGGCGAATGGAATTGGTTAAAAGATAGTCCGGAGCTTCAAAACTAGGTTGGACTGGATTAGTGCATGTCTCTAGCACTTATCGCATTTTCGAACCTTTACTAGAGCATCATGTTATAGATTTAACCAAAAGATTCCTTCTCAAAGTACCTTAGCAGCTAGAACCCTTGACCCAAGTGTTCTCCACAAATTCCTCCATGAATTTTTGTTAGAGCATACTCAACCTTTTAGGGACTTGGGCACTTGAGTAAAGGCATGGTGCTTATTTATATAGTGTGCCATTAATGAGGGTGAATCGGGCTCCTTGAACTTTCATCTTCTTTGCCTCCATGGGATAGCTTGGCAATTTGTTGGTAGTGAGATATTGCTAGACAGGTGTTCTCCAATCTCCAGTAGTATCCATACTTAGTACTTCTTTCTCCTTAATGATTGGTTGTTGAAAGACTTCTACATAAACTACCCTACTTCTTATTTCTTTAGCTAATGCTAATTTGGATAAGGTGTCTTCATGGTTGTTTAACGACTTGTTGATCTATATTAGCTAGACCTCTCTAAACAATTGGGTCAGCATTTGGAATTTTTGTAAGTATTGTCACATAATCGACTTTCTTGCCTCATATTGCATGTGGAATTGCTAAACAATCAATTGTGCGTCATTGTTGGCCACCAGCTTGTTCACTTCGAGCTTCTATGCCAAGTTCATTCCAACAATCAATGCTTCATATTCAATGATGTTTAAACTTGGGAAGGCAAATCGTAAAGAGCATTCTAGGTCTTCTTTTTCAAGGGATACCAATAGCATTCTAGCCCACTTCTTATGAGCTCTAATCTCCATTAATGAACAATGCCCATCCTAGTTCAACCTCATTTGGTGATTCTTCGGTATGTGCATTATATAATGAAATAAGCAAGGGCTTCTTCCTTGATAGCTTATCATGGTTAGAACTAAATATCATATTCACTTAACTCTATTAGCCATTTGGTGAGCTGCCCTAAGCATTTAAGTCTTTATAGTATTTTTGCCAAAAGGGTTTATCAGTAAAGATCGTAATGGAATGTGCTTGAAAATAAGGGTCTTAACTTTCTAGAAGTCATCACGAGCACCAATGCAACTTTATCGGTATATGGATACTTGCTTTCGACCCCTTGTAACAAGATGACATTAATCACCATATCATTCGCATACATGAACAAGTGCTCCTTAGTTATGGTCCTAGTCAGAAGCAAGACCTCATTTAGATATTCTTTCAATGCATTAAAATCTTTTCAAACTAATCTGTCCATTTAAAATCTTTGCTTGTCCTTAATGTCTAAAAGAAATGAAGGCTCATTTTTGCTGACTTTAACAGAAAATGGCTTAGGTCAACTATCCTCCTTGTTAACTGTTGCACTTCTTTCACTAAAGTTGGAGGTTTCATGTCTATAATGGTTTAGATTTTTTCCAAATTAGCCTCAATTCCCCTATAGGTTATCATATACCCTATAAACTTTATAGACTATACCGCGAAAAAGCACTTTGAGGGGTATAACCTTATATTGTATTGTCTAAGCACCTTAAATAACCGAGTGAGTTTGGTAGCATGGGACTTAGTCTTTTGGATTTTAATAATCATATCATCCACGTAAGCCTCTATTATATTGCCTATAGCTCCTTGAAGACTTTATTCACCATTCGTTGGTATGTGGCCTTAGTGTTGTTGAGCTTAAAAGGCATGATTGATAATAGTGTGCCCCATTTTTTACGATAAAGGACATCTTCTCTTGGTTAGGCGAGTGCATCATAATTTGGTGGTACCCTAAAAAGGCATAGCTTAGGAGATCAAATCCTGATGTTTCGTCCACCAGCCTGTTAATGCATGGGAGAGGATATGAATCCTTAGGACAGGCTTTATTAAGGTTGGTGAAGCCCGCGTACACATTTCATTTTCCATTAGCCTTCTTAACCATCATTACGTTTGCCAACCACTCAAGGTAATACACCTCTCAGATGAAGCCAACCTTCAACAACTTATTAATTTTCTCTTCAAGGGAGTGTTGTCTTTCTGGGGCTATGTTTCTTTTCTTTTTCTTAACGGGCTTTATTCAAGTATCCAAGTTCGAGTGGTGGGAGATAACATCTAGGCTGATACCAGACATATCTACTAGTGTCCATGGAAATATGTTAACATTGGTTCTCAAGCATTCCACTATTTCTTTATTGGCCTCTTCCTAAAGCTAACTTCCCATACAGACCATCTTCTCAAGGTCGTATTCCTTTAACTAAATAGCCTCTAATTTTTCTACAGACTAAGGCTTGTTTATGGCTTGCTCAGTGATGGCAAGTGTGCACACCATAAATATAGCAATATAGCAATTACCATTAATGGAGGACATATAACAATCCCTCTCCTTCTTCTAGTCTTCACAAACTTGGCCCACTCCATATGGTGTAAGGAACCTCATTAAGAGGTACTTTAAAGAGATGACCACCCTCATGTCATTTAGGAGAGGTCGTCCTATTATGACGTTGTAGGTGAACAAGGAAGTCTTCAACACGATGAAGTTTGCCTAACAAGTCATGTTTGAGGGTCCATACCCAAAGTGATAGGCATATGTATTAATCTAACTATAAGTACAACCTCTCCAGTGAAATTGTAGAGATGAAAGGATACTCTCTTTAGTTTTTCGTGGGAGATATTTCTCTGTTTGAAGTAGTTCCAATTAATAGATGAGGTTAACCGAACTGCCACTATATATCCACTAAGATTCTCACAATAACATGTTTGGCTATCATTGCTGAGATAACCATAGGATCATCGTGAGGCATAATGATATCTCCCCTATCTTCAAGGGTGAAAATGATGGGTTACTCATCTTTTTGAACTTCCATCATTGAGTTCACCTAATAAGCTTATCGTGCATATGCTTTTCAGGCAGATAAAGTGACCCTTACTAAGGTTTCAACCCAAGAAATAACATGAATGGCTTGGTGGGTCAGCTCGTTATCCAAGGGAGGAGCCCTTCCCTTGGATAATAAGACTCGACCCTTTCCTTGGCTATATGTTCTTTCCTAGAGGTCGATCAACCTTTTTAAGGAGGTTAATAAGACTCAACCCTTCAATTTTTTCCAAAATGGAAGACCATAGCTTAATGAGTCAAGTACAATGATTAAATTGTAGCTTAGAGGGACCACTTAGCTTTTTGGACTTCTTACTTCTCCGGATGGTTCCTTTATTAGTTCATTTTTCTCATCTTTTTCTCCATTTCTTCATTACTCCAACCATTCTCATCACTTCAGCCTAAAACATATACTTGTTTACCTGGACCTATAGGTCTACCAAGGTCATTGGCTAATCAAGGGCAAACAACTCTTACAGAGAGGTTAATCGAGTCTCTTGAAGCATGACATCAATAGCCACTTTGACCTACAAGTACCGTATCTCTAAGGTTATGTTCTAGAATTAATTAATGTATTATTGGAGTGTCTCTTTATTGCTTTTCTAGACACTAAGGAGATAGGTAACGTCTTTTTTCCTTTGACTATTAATAATGAAAGCCTTGATGAATTCACCCTCAACTGATCGAATGAAGAGATATAGATCCCTCAGTAAAGCTGTTAAACCAGTCATGTGCATGATTAGTTAATATTAGAAAAAAAGCAAGGCACATGATTGCATTTTTCTATCCATGAAGCAGCATCGGGGACTCATAGCTCTAAATATGATCATGAGAGTCCCCCTTCCTAAATATATGGCCAATCAAGCTATCTTAAATTTCTTGGAAAGAGATTTCTCTATTATCTCATTATAAGAAAATCGTAATTTAGTGATGGGTTTTGTGACGAGGGCCTACCAGTCACTAATTTGTGACGGGTTTAGTGATGGAAATTAGTCACTGAAATGTTTTAGTGACGAGTTGGAATTTCTGTCACAAAATTGTGATGGGACAGGCCATCCCGTCGTTGATTTGCGACGGGACCAGCCATCCCATTACTGTTTTGTATTTAAACTTCCCCCTCCTTCCCATTCCCGAACACCCTTTCTCCCCCTCCTCCCCCTAGTTCTCACACCATTTCTCCCCCCTCCCCTTATTCTTACGCCATTTCTATCTTCCTTCCCTGGTTCTCTCGTTCTCTACGGCTATTGGCTCCCAACGGTGTTGTTATTGCCTTCGGTGCCAGTATCGCCACTCTTTCAATCACTGAGGTAATTATTTTGTGTTGTTTAGTTGTAGTTTAAAACTTTTTAAGTTAGTTATTTTGTGTTAGGTTAGTTTAATGGTTATTTTATATTAATTAGTTTAGTTTTAGTTTAATTATTTATATTATTTGTTACAATATGTTTAGAAAGTAAAATGTGAACTTTATTGATTGTTATTTAGTAATTATCATATAAATGTACATTATATTTTCTAATGTAATTGTATTAATAAATAATGTTCATTTTTTTTTTAATTTAAAACAGATTTTTAATTAAAAAATATAATACTATAATTTTTAAAAAAATACGAAGGGAATAAAATATTAAAAATTAACATAATATTTAAAGAAATATATATTTTGTTGTTATAAAATAAAATATACACATTAAAAAATTAAAAGGGCTGTAAGTGTATTTTTCTCGTTGACTTGAAGAAGGCTGATAATTACTTATACTAAATTATATTTTTCTAATTTACTTAAATTATATAATAAGTTTAGTTTCATTAATTTTACTATACTAGCATATGCTCGTGTCTTTAATATTAAAATTAAAATATAGTTATAATTTATACGTATTATGTTAAAATTCGTAAAGAACTTATAACAATTTTGCTTGTATTAAACGCTCTACAAAACTTAAATAAGAAACAAATATATAAGATTTATAATGTTCACCAATATTGCAAATCAAAATATAAGAGCAATTAAAAAAAATTATAAACACTAAATAAAAAATAAAAATTAAAGTTATTGTATACTTGTTAACGTTTTATAATAAAAAGAAAAAAAATTACTAAATCTATATAATAAAGTACATCATTAAGTGCTCTACATTATGTTGAAATTAAATTAAAAATTAAATATCAAATAATACATACCAACTTGTATTCTACAATTCCAAACAAATCAAATATAAAAAAAATTAAATATTAAATAATGCACAATAGGCAGTACTTTACAATTTAAAAAAAATTAAAATTAAATTACACACCAGTTAAATATATTTTTTTGAATGGTATATTTTTTGTTGCAGGAAAATCAGCTAAACCAATCACCCTCACATTCTTTTTAAATAACTCCAAATAAATACTTTCAATGCATTTAAACTTTCACCTTTTTTTTTAAATAGCTCCACAACAAATCAACTACCCAAAAAAAGTTACAAAAAAAAATATATATATATATAATAATCTGTAAAGAGACACAAAGAGATAGACATATACAATTACGTCAAAACCCTATATACATATATACATCTATATAATAATTTGTCAAAATACATGTATATAACAATTACATATGCAAGTAATATATACATACATACACACAAACACATAGAATATATATATACACACAAACACACACACACAAACACACCGAATATATATATATACATATACACACACACGCACAAACACACATGGTTGCAACCACAATAGTCGCAGTCGGCTACCATGGCTACAACCATCAATGGGGGGAACCTCGGTTCAGGGTCGGAGAACCTTGGATTCCCTGATCGCACAAGGTCGAGAAAACCTTGGGTTCCCGACCATGAGTGGTCAGGAACCCTTGGGTTCCCTAACCTTGAGTTCCCCGACCATACGTAGTCAGAAACTCTTTGATTTTTATATTATTTTAATTAAAAGAAGATAATACAAATAAATGAACAAATATCACATTTCTTTAAGTAATTCAATATGATAGATTAACCAATTTCATATTTCTTTAAGTATCAAAGATTCAACACCTAAATATAAAAATATTAAATTTCAAAGCCAAAAATATGATAGATTATACTGTTGGTGTTTTTTTATTGAATCAAATATTTAAAAAATTAAAACAAATGGAATTGAATCAAATTCTTAAATTATACGTATTTAAAAAATTAAAACTTACACTATTGGTGTTTTTTAATTTAAAAATTTCAAATATTGTAGTCGAATCTAGAGTTAAAGATCTTAATAAACTTATTGAATCAAATATTTAATAAACTTACACTGTTAGATTATACATATCAACTTTTTATCAAATTAAAACATGCCAAACATATCAACTTTTTTCAATATCTCATCAATCAAAATTGGTACTTTTTTCAAAGAAGTCATAAACATCCCCAACAATTTTATTTTCCCAACAGAGAAAAAGAAAAGAAAAGAAAGCGAAAGAAAGCCCAACAACCAAAAAAAGCAAGTAATATACAAGGAACTTACGGTAGAATGACTTGATTAGAATTATGAAAACAAAACAAACTCCTATCCCCCCCTCTTTTTCTATCTCTCTCTATATTATGTATACGTATATATGTTGTTATACTTTTTGTACATTAGTTTTAATGATGAAAAACATCTATTAAACCTTAGTTTTAATTATGAAAAACATCTATTGATTTAATCCCTAAGTCATGAGTCAAGTGTGTGGTTTTTAACATATATCAATTTCAATATCAAGTATCACTTTGTGAAAATGAAAACTCTATTTTGACGAAGTCTGGAAGGTTAGCACCTTATAAAGAGACGTATAAGAAAATGTTTTCTTTTTAAAAAATTAACTCCCAGTATTTTGATAGCTAACATTCACTAGTGCTAAAATGATTTTTAATGAATTTTTCATTAAATAGAAAGTATATATTTTGGAGGTGATAAAATCGCAAAATCCAAAGTTTGTACTAAAACCCAAAATCTACTTTCTTATTGTTTTGGATTTTGATTTTTTAGATATTTTTATTGAATCCAAATAGGGGGTACTTCGTTATTTACATTTATGTATTAAAGTACATTTACTTAAACTCAAGAAATGTAAATAAGCTGTGATATATACATGTTGTGGATTGTGCTTCCATGCAAATGTTTCTGAATCTCTGTCATGTTTCTATATATGTTTCGAAACCCTTTTGAAAAGGTTTTCAATGTATGCTATTTCAAAACATCTATGCAATGTATGTGTTTTCAAACCAGGTTTTGGACTATGTTTCGAAACCTGTATATTATGTTTCAAAACCTCATTTTTAGAGAGGTATGTTTCGAAACCTATCATGTCATATTTTGAAACCTCTAACATTCTATCAGCAGATCATTTGAAAACCGAGATGCATTGGTTTTGCAATTTTGTTTTAATCTCTATCATTTGTTTAATGCGTTCTCTATGCTATGAGATTCAAATTTGAATTTGAATGTGAGTGCTCTTAAAATATTCAAAGTGGGAATAAGATTTTGTCTCCCATTATAGGCTGTCTCTAAGTGCTTTGTCCAGCTGGAAGCTTATATGTTTCGAAACCTATTGTCTATATTTCGAAACCTTGGTCTATTTCTGTGATGTTTCGAAACACACTATACATGTTTCGAAGCCTAGTTTTCTGTCTTGTCTCTAACGGCTATAAACGGTTAGATTTCTATCTCTCGGTATAAATAACAAGTATTTGAAGACAAGAAGAGATTGATTGAGATTGATAGAGAGACAACAAGAAAGAACAAGTGAGCACACACTAGAGACACACACAAGCACAAATGATCTAAATCCTTCTTTTGACAAAGCTTTTAAAGAAGATCCATTCATCCATTCCTAGATGTGCATTGTGATGTGAAAAAGGAGAAGCAAGTGCAAACAACTAGTCTCATCTTTCCAGCTCTTCTCATCTCAAGTTAAGAGGTTTGTACAATCATGTGGTAATTCATTTATTGCTTTTTGGGTTGTAAAGATAAATTTGATTATCTTGTAAATGTTGCAAAGGTTTGAGTTGAGCCTAAAACTCATTGTGTCAAATGTTTGAGTTTAGCCTTAAAACTCATTTGGTGTAAGGATTCAGTTAAGCCCGTAAAAACTCACTTGGTGCTAGGTTTGAGTTGAGCCTAAAACTCATTGTGTCAAATGTTTGAGTTTAGCCTTAAAACTCATTTGGTGTAAGGATTCAGTTACGCCCGTAAAAACTCACTTGGTGCTAGGTTTGAGTTGAGCCCGTAAAAACTCACTTTGTAAGGTTTTAGGGTGAACCATAGTAAAACCCTTGTTGTAGTGATCACTAGTAAAAAGTGATTGAGATTGAAAATCCTTCAAGTAGGTAAGCTTGAAGGTAGTGGACTAGGCGAGGTGCCGACCACTATACATCTTATGTGCAAGTGTTCTTTAGCTTTCACTTATCATTATTGCCTATTGCACATGCTTTCATATGTTTTGTTATCAAAGGGTAAAATAGTTTTCTTGAGCATAAACTTACATATACATATAAAACATATCTTTGATATACAAACATCTTTGGTATACTCTTACTTAAGTAAATCATCATTGCCAAAGATCATTAATTTGAAATACAAGGTGAAAGATTTCAAATCAAGCAAAACAGTAAAGTAGATTTCGAAACATAAATTTCATATTTCGAAACTTGCAAAACAGTGAGGTATATTTCGAAACATATATAGTAGGTTTTGAAACCTACTTAACATAAAGTCTTATTTCGAAACATATAGCCTATATTTCGAAACCTAGTATTCTGCCATCCATCAATGTTTTAAATTATCGAAAATATAACCAAATCCCAATTCACCCCCCCCTTGGGATATATTTACCATCATTAGGAACCAACAATATATCACTGATTTAGGTGGTTGTCACTCTCCTCCGAAATACAATTTTCTCAGTTCTCTATATGGATTCTCCCTGTAAATCACAACAGTGCGAACTTCAACCATTTTATTCATTTCAATTTTGAATTGGAATTGGATGTTAATGGGTTTCCTCTCCTGTTTTCTTCAGTGCATTCGACACCTAGCATGGGAAGCCCTCTCTCCAGCTCTCTCTCTCTCTCTCTCTCTCTCTCTCTCTCTCTCTCTCCATTCCCGATTTCTTCTCTGGTGCATGTGCTGGGCCTGTGTGAGATGCAGCCCATGCGTGTTCCGATTCAGCCCATTGCTCCAGTGCGTCTTCTTCTTCTTCTTCTTCTTCACTTCTTCTATGTTCTTCCAAGTGTGCCGAACAGCATTCCCATGGTCTTTTTCTCTCGGCTTCCATATATGTCATATATATATTTCAGAGAATGAGAAATGGTGGGGTTGGAGTGCTGTCGGCATAAGCTTCTTAGAGAATCTTTAATGGAAGGTTACAAACAGTGAGCTTTAATGAAAGGTTATAGACTGGAAGGACAGATGGCAACGGGCAGATCCGACGAAGGTCGTTGCAAAAAGACTAACGCGAGCAGTCAAAGCGGCAAAGTGCATGCCCATGACCATGGAAGATATCAAGCTATGGCCGTAACCCATGCTCGCCAGCGATACGCAGCATCGGCGACGACGAATGAGGCCATAGACGCCGTCGCCGCTGCTGCCGCCTTCTGCCTTCTCTATTCGTCGCCGTCCACCCATCGTTATTATCTCTCTCTCTCTCACACAGTAACCCAAAATGATTAACAATTTATTAAGATTTATATATGTATCTTATATATATGTACAAGGCGGGAAAATTGAAGAAGAATTGTTGGGTAGGAAGAACAATTGATCTCAGCTATTGATATACATTTAAAATTCATCTCGGCCATACAAATGAAATATATCTCTGATACATTTTACACATTTCCAAAAAAACTTCTCCCTTATTATATAGATTATGTATTAATTTCTTATGTAGACAACTGAATTGAATCGCGAGACCAATGAGTTTGAATTCTTCAGGAGAACCCACACGAAAAAAGATATTTAAGGACAAGAAGTATGGGTCAATGACAAATTTAGGGGCGTTGCTATAAGTGTATTTATACATTAAATTAAATTTTTTATTTTAAAATATTTTCTTAATTAATAACACAAATATTTTAATTTTATAGGGAAAATATAACAGATTTAGTGTGGAGGCATCTTTATCATCCGTAAGTACCGAAGAGTCCTTGTCGCTTACAGTTAATGAACACGACCTCTTTTATTAAGCTATTAGTGGTCGGAATAAAAAGGGTCGAATATACGGTCTGGGCTCCCAAGCTAATATGCTATACTCAACTACATCCGTCAACCGTTCTAGCCACTCATGTTCAAATATGTCATAAGAGTTTGAACAAATGAAACTCAAAGTCACTTAATTAAACGAAGAACTGCTTCAATTCTAGGCTGAGCATCAACAACTACGACAGTGGCAAGAACAAATGACGGCGTGGTAGTCAAAAATAAATACAGTAGTATAACAATTGAGAAAACAATCTACTGCATATGCTCTACCGTCGACTGTTCCGGATGAATCTGACTCGTTAGCCAATCAGGACGAGAGTGACGATGAGAAAGATATAAATAAGAATAATACTGATGATTGGTTTTAATTGAATGTTGTAAACATTGATAATATTAAATTTCCATTTGAAATTTTTCAAATAAAATTTTCATTACTTATTAATATTAATTTTCTTTTTAATGTTAATTTTGTGTTATTTTTAATGTAAATATTGATAATATTAATATTTTCTTTCTAATGTTACTTTTTAATATTTCATTTACATTTTTTTAAAAAAAGTTTCTTGTTATTTAAAAAAAATATTTTATTTTTTTAATTTTAAAATTAATTTTAATATTTTATTGATTTTTTTATTATTTTAAAACAAAATATTAATATTAATTTTAATAAATATTTTAATTTTTAATTTTTAAAATTTTAAAATTAAAAACAAATTTTAATTTCAAAAAAATATTTTATAAATAATACTATTTATTTAAAATATTAACATTAATTTTAATATTTTTTATATTATTTTATTTTAAAATTAATTTTTTTATTTTTATTATTTTAAAATATCTGCGACGGGCAATATTTATCGTCGCAGATCTGCGATGGGTGTCCCGTTACAGATGTGTGACGGGATTGTTCAACCCCGTTACTAAAATTCAGTGACGCCATTTTTTGCGACGGATTTTCTGATTTTAGTGACGAATTTTTCCATCACTAAAATTGATTTTCCTTGTAGTGTCTTTAGGGCAAACAACATTCTCCTCATTGACTGGTCCTTTTGAGCGGACGCCAGTCACTTTTGCTCCAAAATCTCCTCTATCGTCATTTTCATACCAGTCATTTCCTTAGCACTAAATACTGAGGGGTTATCAATTTCCTATGCCCTTCCCAGCTGATCCCTAGAACAAACCCGACCTTCTCTGATAGTTGCTTTCCACCAATTTTGGATATTTTTCTCTCTAGAAGAATTCCTTGTCTGTTAGAGGCATACGACACATGTCTTCTCTCTCTTGAGGTAGGGTTGTCTTGGGAGAGTTTGCTATAGTAAAGCTAGCTCTAGGAGAGTCTCCCGAGGGCCACCTGATCGGGTTGCCTTCGAGAGAGTCAAATATTCCCTTATCCTTGAAAGAGTCATCAGGGCTAACATAAGATTTTGCATATTCTATGACAGAGAGGTGTGTGGCATGATGTTTTATAGCAGTCCTACTATCTCTCGAAGAGCTTGCATGCTTTCCTTGTGTTGTCTTTAGAGGGCTTCGTAGTCTGCAAAGAGTATTGTCGGAGGAGTTGAGCTAAAGGCCCCTGGGAGACCAATAGAAAGGGTCTCCCAATGCCTTTGGGAGTTTACAGGTGATTGAGTCCCCGTGAGACCTATTGGGAGGGCCTCTTGGGGTTTAGGCGGGTTTGTGGAAGACTGAACTTTAGGTCCTTCTTGTTAGTGTTGTGTGGTTTAATGCTAGATTTAGATGATATTTAGCAGGCGTATAACTAGTCACAATTATTGTATCTTTGTATATATTTATAAAAGGTAAGTTTTCATCATTCATGAGCTCTCCAATTTAACACATGAATGAGTCCCTGGATATTCTATTTGGGAATCTTATTCTCAAGTTATTGAAACTATGTGATAGGATTCTTTGGTAATAGAATGTCTTAAATTATTCCTAATCCTTAAATTCTTTAGATAGAGACTCTGATTAGTCGAGTATGAACTAGTATAGGGGTTACTATCTTGTTTAGTATGAGTTACTAATGGGAGGGTGGTGTGTCACATACCATATGACATGAGGATATCGCTAGTAGACATGTGGGTGGTTGTTGGGGAATAACCAGCCGAATGTAATGCCGATGACAAACAACATGGCATGGTGGATAATGGTCTTATCATCAGGCTACGTTGGTGTGTTGATCCTTGGACTTGAACAAGCATGGTTATTTTGTATATTAGTGTGCAGGGTTTATTAATGAGCCGAACCATACATTGGGAGATGGAGAGGTTTATTTATGTGGTTCTGTATTGTTAGTATATGGAGACGGGTGTTAGGAATATGATATGTCGCCCTTATCGGTAATTGATAGGATGAACGTCTTATGTGATCTACTATTAGTGTAATAGGACAATCTCTTACTAGGGTGGATAAATATCAGGAAAAGAGTTTCTTGAGGTGTCATTTAGTCACATTGACGAGGTCAGACACATAGTTACTGAGTTTGTGAGTTTATCACTCTATGACTCTCGCTCATTCAGGACGTTAGATGATGAAAGGATTATAACACACGGTAATCATTAACCGTAATAGGTTCACTTGAAGTGAGACTTTACTGCCACCTATACTGTTCTGAACTGTAACTAGGTGCTATTCAGGAACTCTCATATCGTCATTGGGATATGGAGAGATTTCGATAATAGGTTAAGGAGTTGGCTAATACCGAAAGGGATTTCGGTGCTATCTGATTGCTAGTGGATAGTAAACCTAGGAAGTCACACACTATACAGTGTCATGTCTGGTAACCAAATCTTTTACCCAAAATGTCTTGGGGATTGGCGAGTCAAATGTTGACTTTCTGGCCTAGAGAGTAGACTTTCCTACGGCAAAAGTTGACTTCTGCCAAGGCAAAAGTCTACTTTTAGTCACCTAGTTGTCGCTCCAATTGAGCACCACGTGGCGTGAAATTGGGTGAGGCGGTGTGTGACGCCCCGTCCCCACTACTGGGTGTCACCGTAACCCAATGTTACGTCAGTAGGTCCCACTCCGGAGGCCAGCTATGCCCTAACAATAGGGGGATAAAATGACGTGGGCGCCCTAGGTGGGGTCCAGGCTTCGCCACCTTCGGCCATCGAGAACTCAAGGTCTAGGACTCATTTGCAACGGAAGGACACTCGAGTCTCGAATCTGACCTGTGCCTTATGAGCAGATTATTAAATTGCAATTAGGGTATAACATAGTTTGCTCACACAAAGTACTCATTAAAAGTAATAAGTCCAACTGAAAAATACAAGCAGCGTTCAACACATCCACAAAATAATTACATGACAGACACAAGTTACTAGGTCGCATTCCCGTCATGGGTTGCCATTCCCATCATTCAGCTGGTCTTCGACATGCACCGCCTTCCCTTTACCGAACCCCGAACTATCTGTTTGGTTAGTGAGAAGGGTGAGTCCTAGGACTCAGTAAAGGTAATATGCAATGTAGTAATATTTAGCATGACATCACAGATAAAAATGAAGTGCAACATGCATGCAAGCTTGTCCACTGCACCTATCTCAGGCTCTAGGTGGTCCCTAGTGGTTCCAGCTATGACCCTGTCCTAGGATCCTCACAGTCAACAATCCACTGCCCCATGCCTAGTCACTTCCTCAATATCATATGCAAGTCATGATAAAAGAAATTTACACGCAGAGCATATTAAACTCTTACATCGAGATACGTGTCGCCTAGTAATTCGTACTATTGACGCACTCAATTCCCTTAACAAAAATATTTTCAAAGCAAGGTCAACCCATAATTAAATTTATTAACTACTGAATCCACAAAGTTATTAACTAATTAACTAACTTAAACATTGTCCCTTACTAATTAATTTAATTAACTAACTAATAATTAAATTAACTAATTAAAATAGACTTTAGCTTAGTCAAATACACCACCTTACTAATCAATTCATCAATTGACTAACAACAGAATAGCTTTAAAATTGAGCATACCTGCTTCTGCTTCTCCTCAAATTGACGTTCACTTCTCCTGCCCTCAAATAGCTCCCAGACTCTCTATTTATACCATCCCTCACTGAGCACTTTCTTAATTTACATCATTTCATAGCATAATTGGATAGTCCACTCTTTGGACAATATCATTGATATTCTTCCCAAGTTCTTAGGGCAATTGCTTCAAAATATGAAGAAAATTAAGGCTTTGGCGGTAAAAAAAACAGAAAGCAACGTAGAAGGTAGCCCAGGCTGCCACCTGGCGCACCAGAAAGGCCGCGCGCATGGCGTGTGCACGGCAAAGCCGCGCATGCTTGCGCGCTGGGCGCCTGGCTGGGAATAAAAATTCCTAGCCTTTCTTTTGCGCAGGCAGGGGTTCGATCCCCCGCCCCCCACGTGCACACGAGCACTTCAGCCACTTGGTTCAGCCACTCCTTGCTTCATATTACCCTCAATTTTATTTTTAAGGTGACTTTTGCTCCAATTTTCAATATCTCCATAATTACTTCCAAGTGAAATAATTAATTACCTTAATTTTTCATTTCCTCAAAACACCATAAATAAATATTTTCTCCAAAATTTTCAAATATTCTTCAACCAACTATTATTTATTTTTCAAGATTTACAAAAATTCGGGACATTACAGTCTCCCCTCCTTATAAAATTTCGTCCTCAAAATTTTCTTTAAACATCTCACCACATTATGCACCAATTGCGATATTACTCGTGGCCTTCAAATAAGTAGGGGTATCGCCTTCGCATTTCTTCTTCCACCTCCCAAGTTGCTTCTCGTTTCGAGTGCTGACTCCACTGTACCTTTACCATAGGGAGAGTTTTCTGTCTTAACTGACGATCTTGGTGTCCTAGCACCCGCATAGATCGCACTTTAAATGTCATATCAGGTTGGAGGTCAACTTCTTCAATATGTACCTTTACATCAGAATCGTATATGTGTTTCCGTAACTAATAGGTCTAAAATTAAAATTTAAAGAGTGTAATAAGTCCCTTATTGCAACTTGAGAGGTACAATAAGTCTCCCATCAAGTTAAAAGGACATAAGTGATTAAAGGGAGACTTCTGGAACAAAAACATGTTTTTAGCCCATAAAAAACCAAGCTGGGCAGTGTGTTGGTTAAAATACCCGCCATGGCCTCCCAACACAACCAACTCACTCTTCAAATCCTCAGGCCGCAACTAATTAAACAACTCCTAAACATTCCCCAATAAAGAAAAAATATCAAAAGCCTCTCAACATACTAAACCCTAAATTAAACTACAAAATCGCAAATTAAGAAAGCAACGTAAATCAAACCTGGATCTGATTGGCGAGGGATTTTTCTTGCTTAAACACTTTAACCCGTCAATAAACCTACCAAAACCACCCATCCTCATTCAACATAAACTCATTAATTCAAAGCAAGTGAAGAAACAAACTGAAGCCTACCTTGTTTCCGACCAGAATCGATTCTCGAGTAAGGGGGCAAGAGCGAGCAATGAGAGAGAGAGAGGGGGGGGGGGGGATTTTCAGCAATGAGAAAGGGAGAAAGAGAAGCGAGAGAAAGGAGGGCAACAGGGTCGTCTTATTTTTCCACGAGGAGGGTCCCAACATAATAACAATTTGTTGGGAAGCTCGTATAATCCAAGATTTTTCCAACATAAGCATCTGTTGTTGGGAAATATTAATCTCCCCAACAATTCTTTTTGCTTCCATCGGGGAAATAATTGTGGCAAATAGACTAGATTGGGTCAAAAAGCATTTTCAATCTATAATACGATGATGTAGAATGCATGTTTCATTTAAGATAAATGGTCATTCATACATCCTCACAACGTATATCTACACTAATTTACAGTTACCACGGAGCTGCAATTTGAGGAATCAATCACCAATAGTCTCCACAGGAGCAACGGCCATCTCTGAAGTGGTGAAACATCTTGGGGTCGCCCACTATTATCTCTCTTCCAGAGGCCTTCGAAATCTTCTTCGCAGCACTGTGGCAAGCTTCGCATATCCGAATGTTTTTTCGAATAAGAACAGGGTTTCCAAGTGATACAGAGATCAGACCATAGCAAATTGCTAATCTAACACTGTGGCACTCCGGAGAGGTTGATCTTTTCCTGATCACGTCTAGAGGCTTGTACTTTGAGACACCTGGATTGTAAATGTCTTCCCCCATCTTCCTCGAGATAATGTACAGAACATCATATATCAAGTGGGAATTGGCATGGGAGCTATCGAGGTTGATGAACTTGTAAGTCTTGATGCTGTTCTCAACGGTGCTGCAACCGGTGGTTTTTTCTAATCCTTGGTTCTTCATAAGATATTTGATCCGTTGCACGTCTTCCCATCTCCCAGCTTCAGCATACATGTTCGAGAGCAACACGTAACAACCAGTGTTATCATGTTCAATGGACAGAATTTGCTTAGCTGAAAGCTCAGCCAGTTCTATGCTTCTGTTGTGTCTGCTCGCCATCAGCAAAGATCCCCATATCCTGCCTGTTGGGACCAATGGCATTTCATGGATAAAATGCTTGGCTAGGTCAAGATTCCCAGACCGGCCAATGATATCGAGCATACAACCATAGTGCTCTATTCCTGGATCGATCCCATAGTCGTTTTTCATTGAATGGAAATATTCCCACCCTTCATCTGTCATGTCAGCATTGCTGCAGGCTAGTAGCAGCGAAACAAAAGTACTGGCATTGGGTTCAAGTCCCTCTTCCTTCATTTGAGAAAACAAATTAACTGAAATTTCACCAAGTCCATGAATGGCATAAGCCATGATGATTGTGTTCCATGAAATGATATCTTTAAACAACATCCTGTCAAAAACTTCTTGTGCTGTGTGTAGATCCCCACATTTTGCATACATGTAAACAATTGAATTTGAGATGAAGGTACTTTCTTTAAGATCTAGCTTTGCGACATAAGCATGGATTTGCTTACCCTCCCTGAGCAACGCGACTTCAGCATACGCAGGCAAAATAGTAGTAATTGTCGTTGCATCTGGATTAATGGGTTCTCGCCATAAGCCCTGAAACAATTCCAAGGCCTCTCTGTTGTGCCCATTCTGAACACAAGCAGCAATCATGGCATTCCACGACACCAGATTTCTACTACTCATATCACTGAAAATTTTTCTCGCCAGCTTCTTCTCCCCACATTTTCCATACATGTCAACAAGAGAAGTTTCAAGTACCAAATGAGGGAGAAACCCTTTTCTAATGCTGAGACCATGGATAGTTTTACCTGGAAGGAGAGCTCCTATTTTGGCACAAGATGGGAGCAAATTTATCCCTGTGATCGTATCAGGTTTTAAGTTATCATCCTCCTGCATCTTCTTCAAGCAAGCAAATGACTCCATGCATTGGCCATTTAGAGCATATCCACCAATCATAGCATTCCAAAGCACAACGTTTCTCTGAGAAATCCTTTCAAACAACCTCTCTGCATAACCCAATGTAGCACATTTTCCATACATGTCAATGAGTGATGTCTGAACCATTATATCCCATTCAAATCCCTTTCTGATTGCAAGTCCATGAATTTCCTTGCCATATTGCAAGCTACACTCAAGAGAACAAGCCCCAAGAAGGCTGATTGTGCTGAACCGATCAGGTCTCAATCCAAGCACCTGCATTTCCTGGCAACACGTCAATGCATGCCAACCATTCCCCACTGAAACATACCCACTAATCATAGAATTCCAAGAAACCAAGTCTCTAACAGGCAGATCTTTGAAAACCCTCTCAGCAAGTTTAATACACCCAAGTTTTGCATACATAGTAATGAGCGAATTGCAAATATAAAGGTCCAAATCCAACCCAACCTTCATCAACTTTGAGTGAACCTTTTGCCCTTCTATCAAAGAAAATGACCCAGTGCAAGACTTAATCACAAACGGGTAGGTGAAATTGTCGGCTGGAACCCCTTCAAATCGCATCCAATAATAAAAATCAATGGCCTCTTGGAAGTAACCGGTGCTAGTTAGTCCCCTTATTATAACATTCCAAGCAAAAGCGTCACGTTTGAGCATTTTCCCAAACAGGTGGAGTGCATCCTCCATAGACCCCGAGTTCACATAATTCAAAAGTTCTTTAATGTTTGATATACTGCGTTTTTGACTTGAAAATCTTACAATCTTCTCCGTTTTCCTCTTCATTCGATCTAATCCGGGAACTCTTTGCTCGGTAGCGCGTTCATGGTTCTGTTTCGTTTTGGCCATGTTAGCTCGTCGGACGTTTTGGACGGAGCTGGGTCTGCAGGGGTAGCTGAAAGCAAGAGTTGCAGCCATCTTTAGAACAAAAGAATTTCATGAACAGGAGAGAGAGCCAATGGAAACCATGGATTATCTCCTGTTTTCCTTTCAAGCGCGAGGGTAGCGTGAATGACGGTTAATTACCGTTACATTCAAATGTATAATATAACATACGGTTGCCGCGTTCAAGTTGTTTCTAATATTATGTGAAGGGTAAATTTGACACTCTATTTGTGTTTCTGTTTGACCCAGTTTTTAGGGTATTTTTTTGTACTTTAAAACCAATTCTAAAAATCTTTATATTTTTAATTCTTTTTAAACACACCCTTCCGTTAGTTTTAACAACTAATATGGTTAATTTTGATTTAGCAACTTTGATTTAAATCTTTACTTAAATTATTTAAAATTTTAATTAAATAAAATTAAAAATTAAAAAATCAAAAGAATGGGAAGAGTTGTTGGCCAAAACCCATTTTTGATCGATGACTCTTCTTTTCTTCGTCGTTGATAAAAAAGCACAACTAATCGATGATTCTTCTTCTTTCTTGACTCGAAAAAATCCAAATTGATTAGTTATCGATTGACAAATAAAAAGAGGAATAACTTAGATTGTTCCAAATCGATATGGATGATCTAAGTTATTCTTCTTCTTTTTCGCTCGTTAGAACACATTGCAAACTTGCTACTCTTTTTCATCTTTTGGAATGAACGCAAATTTGAAATGACTTGGTTTCGTTCCAAATCAAGAAAGAAGAAGAAGAGTTATTGACCAAAAATGTATTTTGACTGACAAAAAAGAAGACGGAGAGGAGTACCCAGCCGAAGAAGAAGAAGAAAAGTTATTGGTCAGATACTTATCTTTTCTTTAATTTATTTTTTATGTTTTAATTTTAATTAATTAAAGATATTAAATCAAAGCATCATCATTTTAAATTAATATTAACAATGTATATTGTTAAAAGTGATTTGAGGGGTGTGTTTAAAAAGAACTAAAAACACGATATATATTGTTAAAAGTGATGGAAGAAGTACGTTTAAAAGAATTGAAAATAAAAGAGATTCTAAAGTTGATTTTAAAATATAATGAATATTCTTGAAAATGGGTCAAAGTAGGATATATAAATGAAATTTACCATACAATAAATGTGAATAAAGATAAATTAATGAACACTTAAATAACTTTATCGAGTTTAATACCTCATAAATAAATCCCGATTATGACAATGAGATAGGCACACAAAAATTTATTTTGATCGAGTTATTCTAAGGATGTTTGAATCTTTAATTATGGAGAATAAGGTAAATAATCCTTTTTAAGAGTAATTTTGGTGAAGATATATTTTACAAAAATAATTTTTACAATAACAAAAGGAGAAGGGTAATTGGGGCAACCAACTACAACTAGGTTGGTCGGCCAAAGGAATATGAATTGCAATCATGTCTGCAGTTCCTCAGGGATGCTCTGGAGGGCAGGCCTCCAAGAGCTGCGGCGGCAGCCGCCCGTCCGCTGCCCGCCGGCTCTCCACTGGTGTCGCCGCCTCATGAGATTCAGCCGCTCCTCTAAACTCAACGACGGCGTCGCCGGCGATGAGAATCTGGGCTTCCCAGCTGCAACGGTGTCGGCGGCGCCGCCACCTATCAGTCGCAGAACCTTCTTCAACTCTTGGTTTTTCACGACAATCTTCAACCGCACCACCCCGCCTTCTTCGCTGCTCGAGACGACGCCACCCCCACTGGCCTGCGCAATGGTGTCCAAAATGCTGCTCCTCATAGCCCTCTGCGTCCGAGCTTTGGATCTCAATTCTCTCTTTGGCGAAGCCCTGCCTTCTGAAACTTTCAAGTATTCCATCTCTCTCTCTCTCTCTCTCGTATTGATTATAGCTCTTGTACGTACGCTTTTGGGCTCTTATATACCAATAATAAGAAGCACTAAAATGGGTTCACATAATCTATGGAAGTGTAAAATGTACGAAAGGAAACCAAGCATTATAGGGGTGGAGTGGTTTGACTTTGGAAACGAGAGCATGTGTCATTTACCCAAATGCCCACAAACACATCTCTATTGGAGTTGGAGTATACGTAATTTAGGAGAGTCAATAGGGATTATATTGTCACTACATATATATATATATATATACATCCATATCTTGAGGAGGCCGCTTTAATTTTCTGTCAAACGCAAAGGTGCCCTATGCCCTACGAGTCCGTAATTTAACATGAAACCAACGAATGAACACCGGCGCCACACATGCAAGCCCTTGTAATGCGCTGCAACCAAATGCAACATTAACGCGTATTATGGGACAATTAGATAGATAATTTAAAATTCGTATAAATATATATAATAATTCTATTTAATTAATTAAAAGGTGAGATTAAGACTTACATGAGGATGGTCAGCGTCGACGGTGTTTATTGTGCTTTAAATTAAATGGAGGGATATGGGGGGGGGGGGGGGCCGAACGGAGTTATTATATATGGCGTTTGAGGAACAATCGACGTGATTGGGGGATATATATATATATTATATATATATAAATAAATATTAAAGGGGCCGGCGGTGATTGGGTTTGGGAAAAGAGAGTTTAATTAATTAATATGAGGATGGTGAAACAATGATTAATTAAGTAACGGAGATTTGGCGAGGGCGGTGAAGTGCTTACAGCCTGTTCACTACTTCTCCCAACTAACTTAATAACTAACCAGGCAGTTAGGGTTCTAGACCATTTAAAACTTAGAATTTTTTTAAAAAATAATAATAAAAAATATGAAAATTTTATTGGAACCTTTTTCTAATACTAAAATATTTATTATTAGAAATTTATTGGGCCATTTTGATAAAAAAAATATTTTTAATATTAAAATATTTTTATCATTAAACTTATCCATAAAAATTTATTGGGCACCCTTTTAGAGGGCCTAAACATAAGTCTCACTGGCTTATGCCTTAAGCCAGCCCTATAACTAACTCCGCCATTAATCATTCTCTTTCAATATTATTACTTGTATATAAGATATATCTATATAATAAGTCAGCACTATTTTTGAATTGTCTCAACACAAATGTGAGAGACACATTTTTTGGATGGTTGAGATAAATTTTCAACAAGATCAATGGTTGAGATCAGTTTTGAGGATATAATTTCCCCCCCCCCAAAACCATCACATCCCCTACCAACACATGCACACAGAGCCACTCACTGCCCAACCCTCTCTTTCCTTTGTCTGCAATTTGCTATCCGGGTATCAACTGTGTTATGTCCGTGGGGGCCTTTCCCTCTCACACTCCATCTCTGCCCAGTCGTGCTCTCTCCCTCTTTCTTTCTCCCTCTCACAGTCACCTACCCACCCACACCATCGTCGTCCCCCATGTCGCCCACCGGCAGCCGCTAAATCGCCGTCGCCCCCCATCGCACAGCCTTGGTCGCTTGCCTCCGCCACAGCCATATTTGCAAACTGCTGCTCCGCCATCACTGTCGTTCGTGCTTCCTATATCGCTGCCGATCTTCCACGGCCGTGCTTGTCGCCATCGCTGGCGGTGCTTCCAGATCTCACGGCCGTCATCGCTGGTTTATCCCCTGCCGCCCCCTACCAACCCTGCTCCATCCCATCCTCCTTTTCCGTCATCGCCCCTGTCGCTCACCGTCGTCGCCCCCACCAGGCCACCGCCGTCGCCTCCCGCTCCGCCTTTAGGTCAAAGGTATATATGCATGTATGTATTTTGTGTGTGTGTGTGTGTGTATGTTTACATACATATATCTCCATCTCATCTCACTGTGTGTTGCTTGTTAGAAAATTAAAAATAAAAACACTTACCTCTAGCCATTATTTGTATAAAAAACCTTATTGCAATTGAGTTGGATGCTTCCAATCAATCAGTCAAATGCACAACGATGGTGTATGCCCTCAGATTTGGACTTGATTGGGGACCCAAACTGCTTTCATTGTCTGTATGACTGTGTTATTTTTCTAATAAAGGAACCTTCTATTTATAGACTAGTTAATGTCTATCTTCATTCAAACTAATCCCATCAAATTAGTTTAATTCAATTTGAAAGGCAATTATCACTTTTTATCTAGTGGATAAATACTATAGGAGATAATTACCTAATGATTTAAAAGATATTTCTCAGATAAATAGGAACACCTAATGATAATTATACTAAAAGATAATTACAATAAATATAATTAATCTAATAGATAATTACAGTCTCCCACTTGGTCCGTATATTTTATCCGGCCAATGAAACACCTTATATCCATATCTCTTTATTCTTAAGAAAGAATCAAATACATGAATCATGGTGATAAGTCCTCTACAATTGAGTATTACCTTCCATGTATCACAATGCATCTAATTTCCTTCCCACTAGTCCCAATGTGATAACACAACTTTATGAATAAACCCTATGTTTATTCGGGTCCAAAACAGTTTGTTATTCTCAAACATAAATGTGTACACCCAAAATGAGAAATCAACAAACAACTAAATAAGAGTTTCATTACTTCAATAGTTGTTCATACAACTAAATCATATCATGAGACCAATTCCCATTCGTTCTACGTGATCCTTAAAACCCTTAATTTACATGCCTTTAGTTAAAGGATCAGCTATCATCAATTCAGTGCTAATGTGTTCTATGACCACTTTATTTTCCTTAACATGTTCCCTTATGGCTAAATACTTTATATCGATATGTTTACTTCGACTACCACTCTTGTGATTTTTAGCCAAGAAAATAGCAGCTGAATTGTCACAATATAACTTAAGTGGCCTAGATATAGAATCAACAATTCTAAGCCCTGAAACGAAACTCTTTAACCATACACCATGCGATGTAGCCTCAAAACAAGCAACGAACTCAGCTTCCATAGTGGATGTAGCAACTAAGCTCTGTTTGGCACTTTTCCAAGACACGACTCTGCCGGCTAATATAAAAATGTATCCAGATGTTGATTTTCGAGAATTAATGCAACCAGCAAAGTCTGAATCCGAGTAACCTTCCACCTCCAAATGATCAACCCATCTATACATGAGCATGTAGTCCTTAGCCCCTTGAAGGTACCTCATAACCTTTTTAGCAGCCCTCTAGTGGTCCAAACCTGGATTACTCTAATATCTTCCCAACATTCTCACTGCAAATGCAATGTCAGGTCTTGTGCAAACCTGAGCATACATTAGGCTTCCAACAGCTGAAGCATATGGAATGTTGTGCATTTGTTCCTTTTCAAGTTCATTTTTCGGGCATTGATCCAAATTGAACTTACACCCTTCACAATGGGTGCTACACTCGGTGCACAATCTTTCATCCAAAATCTCTCCAACACTTTGTTAATATAGGTCTTTTGAGACAATCCCAAAATGCCTCGAGATCTTTCCCTATAGATCTTTATGCCAATGACATAAGATGCCTCGCCCATATCTTTCATATTAAAGTGTTTAGAGAGAAATTGTTTCACCTCTTGTAACAAACCCTTATTATTGGTTGCAAGTAGGATATCATTCACATATAAGACAAGGAAACATATTTTGCTCCCACTAACCTTCTTGTATATACACTGATCCATGACATTCTCTACAAAACCAAATGAAGAGATAATATCATGAAATTTTAAGTACCATTGTCGAGAGGCTTATTTCAATCCATATATGGATTTCTTAAGCTTGCATACCAAGTGCTCACCATCACTAAAGGAGAATCCTTTTGGTTGTTTCATATAAACCTTTTTCCTCTAGTTCTCCATTAAGGAACGCAGTTTTCACATCCATTTGATGCAATTCCAAATCAAAATGTGCTATTAATGCCATTATTATACGGAAAGAATCTTTCTTGGATACAGGAGAAAAAGTCTCCGTGTAATTGATTCCCTCTCTTTGAGTGAATCCTTTAGCAATGAGTATTGCCTTATATCTTTCAATGTTACCTAATGAGTCTTTCTTAGTCTTAAAGACCCATTTACAGTGAATAGCCCTAGCCCCATTAGGCAACTCGACAAGATCCCAGACTCCATTAGTTGCCATGGAATTCATCTCATCTTTCATAGCATCATACCACAATTTGGATTCATTGCAACTCATGGCTTGTGAAAATATTTCAGGATCATTTTCAACTCCAATGTTATAGTCAGATTCTTGAAGATACACAACATAGTCATTATGTATGGCTGATTTCTTTATTTTAGTTGATTTTCTTAATGTTGTGTCAATATCCTCCTGAGGAGTATCTTGCATAACTAGATCTTCTAGATTGCTATCAGCAGCTTATGGAATATCAAAGACTGGTTGTATAACACCCATTTGATCTTGAGGGGTACTATGAACTTCAGTCAGTCTTTCACTTGAAATGGGAGTCAAAATATCTGAATAATCTTTCTCAAAAGAATCCAAATTTTGAGATTGATTACTCCCACTAATCAAGTCATTCTCAAAAAAATTTGCATTTCTTGATTCCACAATCCTAATGATGTGAGATGGACAATAGAATCTATATCCCTTGGATTTTTTCGCATATCCAATGAAATACCCACTTACAGTCCTTGGGTCTAGTTTCCTTTCTTGTGGATTGTAAACTCTTACTTCAGACGGACATCCCCAAGTGCGTATATGTCGCAAACTCGGTTTCCAACCCTTAAATAACTCAAATGGCGTCTTAGTGACAACCTTGGTTGGAACTCGGTTTAATATATACGTTGTTGTTTTAAGAGCTTCAGTCCACAAGGATTTAGGAAGCTTGGAGCTGCTAAGCATATTTCTTACCATGTCTAATAATGTTCAGTTTCTCCTTTCAGCTACGCTATTCTGGTCTGGAGACCCTGGCATTAGTGTATTAGGCCACAATCCCATTTTCCTCGAGAAACCTAGCAAACGAACCAGGTGCCTGTCCATCCTCGGTATATCTTCCATAATACTCTTCACCCATATCTGACCTCACGATCTTAATGTGCTTATCACACCGTTTCTCAACTTCTGCCTTGAAAACCTTAAAGGCATCTAATGCTTCATTCTTGTTATGAAGCAAGTAAAGATACATAAATCGTGAATAGTCATCAATAAATGAGATGAAGTATTTCTGACCATACGCATCCATATCTAGACTAAAAATATCTGTATGTATGATCTCCAATATTTCTGTACTTCTCTTGGCACATTTCTTAGACTTGTTAGTCTGCTTTTATGCAGTCTACACAAGTATGAAAATCAGTAAAATCAAGAGCATTGAGTACTCCATCATTTACTAATCTTCTAAGTCTTTCAATGGAAATATATCCCAATCTCCTGTGCCACAACATAGAGGAATCCTCATTCATTACACATCTTTTAATACCTGCATTAATTTGGGCATGCATTACATTATAAGAGGCATTATTTTGTAAATTAATTTTGAAAAGACCATCAGACAATGTACCATTCCCAACAAGCTTAGATTTATAAAACAAATCAAATGAGTTATTCATAAAATTAAAGGAATATCCAAAGGGTACGAGTCTGGAAAATGAAATTAAATTCCTAGAGAAACTAGGAATATAAAAAGTCCTTTCTAAATCTAAAACAAAGCCAGAATGTAAAATCAGCCTGCATGTTCCAATTGCCTCCACATGTGAACGCATCTTGTTGCCTGAATAGATGCTTTGTTCACTTCCCATCGGTTTCCTCTGGTTTAGAAAACCCTACAAGGTATTTGTAACATGGATTGTAGAACCAGAATCAATCCACCATGTGTTATGACAAACATCAATCATATTGGATTCATAACATACAAGTGATGTTAGATTACCTTTCTTCTCAAGCCATGCCTTAAATGTGAGGCAATCCTTCTTCAGGTGTCCTTTTTTTTGCAAAAGAAGCACTTGAATTCCTTCTTTACTTTAGGCTGGATGGGTATTTTATGCCTTGCTTGAGTAGACTTATTCTTTCCTTGAGTGGCTATATATGCACTCTCTCCCATTTCCATAATTAGCCTCCCTTCTTCTTGAACACACATGGTCAATAATTCATTAATAGACCATTTATTTTTATGTGTGTTATAAGAAATTTTAAAGGGATCATACTGCTGTGGGAGAGAATTCAGAATGAAATGCACAAGAAAAGAATCTGACATCATAACCTCCAGGGATTTCAATTGAGCTACAATGTCCCTCATCTTCATGATGTGCTCGCGCACACCTTTAATACCGGTGAGCCTCATTGATGATAACTTCGTCATTAGGGTGCTGCAAGTGCTTTATCTGAAGACTCAAACTGTTCATCAATAGCCTTCAACAACTCATTGACTGTCTTGCATTCTGGAATCGACCCACGAATACTAGCAGAAATCTTAGTTTGAATAAACATCATACTGAGGAGATTAAATCGCTCTCATTTCTCATGCTCAGCAATCTGAGCCTTAGTGCTAGTAGGATTGACTGCAGGTGATTCAGATTTTTGGATTGCATAATCGAAGTCCATGCACCCTGATTGCAGAAGAATCCTGTCCTTCCACTGCTTATAGTTATCACCATTCAAATCAGAAACATCACACTTCATATCAAATAAATTCACAGGTAAAGTAACTGCAAAAATAAACATATAATCATACTCATGTAACTGAATGTGAGGCTACTATAACTTAATGTCATGTTTTACCAATGTAAAGCATGCAACAATTATGAATCACTAACATATAACAACTGCCTATGGGCTAAGCTACTACATTTAAATAGATTAATAATAAAAATTTTATGATGTGACTGACAAATTATATTCCTTTTCTTAATTCATGTGGGTAAATTAAGAAAATAATTTATTATCATATCCTAATTAATTACTTCAAATACAACAAAAATTCTTGTGGGATAAAATTTATTGTATTCAGTATGATTAATCACAATTAATGTCATTTAACCTCATGTGATCTTTGCAACTTAATATATAATTTTAATTAATTAAAGATGCTTGGCTAGTCTCTAATTAATCAAAATCATATTAATCACATGACATTTAAATAATTTAATCACAATAAATCATGCATAAGCAAGAAATTGATTTATGCATATATAACACCAATAATTATGCATAAACAATATCAATTCACTTAATCATGTATTAAAATTAACATGAGGATATAATTAATTGCATATGCATAAACATTATCATGATCAAAATATAAATAATTTAATTAAGCATGCAATTTAACAATTAAAGAATAGATTAATATAATCAATTGCATAAAATTAAATAATTATAAGCAGTGGCATGTGGCTGTGCTAGCACAACAATGGCGTACGCGTGAGTCACAGGCTGCCCAGATCTGATTCGGTGGGTCGACCCAGCAACCCAATGGGCCAACCCACCTTCTTCTTCCCCAACAAACAGCAAGGGTTTTCAAACCCTTACCGCCATCGTTGCCTCTGAAAACGCCACCGCGCCATAGCCGATCGCCATCCTTACCATTGCCAACTGCTATTGCTGCCAACGCAGCTGCCGTCGACCGCCAATAGCGATGACGAACGTCGTGTAGGCCAGGGATACCGCTATGACCGCTGCCTTCTACTCCTCTGTTCATTGCCTCCATCAACCCACACCTATGGTGGTCGCTGGTGATTACCCGGCCAAAATGATGACCCATGCCATCCACGCATCCAGCCATGGCAGAATGCACACAGCCAAACAGAGACCCATCAGCCATGGCTGCTCCCACGGCGAGTCATGGTAGGCCATGGCAAACTGAAGATAGTGAGCTACGCCTCACAGGTAACCCAGGATGAGTCGGCCATGGTGAAGAGCTTTGGCCGTCGACCATGGAAAAACTTAAAGCCATGGCTGTTCGGAGATGGCCAAGCAATCGCAAAGCCGCGGTCAGAGGGGCGTTTATGGCATCTGGCCAAATAGAAACGAAGACCCGTGGCCTCCATCAGCGATGATGTAAAATCAACAGTGACCCATGAATGGCCGCTCGAAACGTCAGCCACGAAGCAACAGTAATGGCTTTCTATGGCAGTAGTCGACAATGAGAAAATCGGCCAATAGTCACTGTTATGGATGTAGCGACATGAATGGCTGCAACATATGGGCACCAGCAATGTTCATCTTCTGCTGAAATACAAGCAATAACATGCCAAAAAAATATCGCAGAAAATAATGCTATATTTCCCCAATCAAAAAATCATTATACAATCATATTTTCAATAAATAAGGTAGAGATAGAATAAGGCTCTGATACCAACTGTTAGAAAATTAAAAATAAAAACACTTACCTCCAGCCATTATTTGTATGAAAAACCTGATTGCAATTGAGTTGGATGCTTCCAATTAATCAGCCAAATGCACAACGATGGTGTATGCCCTCAGATTTGGACTTGATTGGGGACCCAAACTGCTTTCACTGTCTGTATGATTGTGTTATTTTTCCAATAGAGGAACCCTCTATTTATAGACTAGTTAATGTCTATCTTCATTCAAACTAATCCCATCAAATTAGTTTGATTCAATTTGAAAGACAATTATCACTCTTTATCTAGTGGATAAATACTATAGGAGATAATTACCTAATGGTTTAAAAGATATTTCTCAGATAAATAGGAACACCTAATGATAATTATACTAAAAGATAATTACAATAAATGTAATTAATCTAATAGATAATTACATTGCTTTCTCTCTCATCCCTTATCTCTCTCTCCTCACTGTGTATGTACATTCCATCGCCGCTGAAGCTCCATTGCGACTTTATTTGTATGTATATAGTCATTGTGTGTGTATATATTTTTTTAGTTCTTGTGTGTATATAGTTTCAATGTGTGTAGTCATTGTTTTTGTGTTTGGAAGTTTGTGAGCATATCTAATGTGTATATAGTTTCATTGTATAATCTTCTATTGGAAGATTATATAATTTTTTATTTGGCAATAAATACTATTGGCCATGCACAAGCCCTCATCAAAGGTTCCCCCTAGTCACATCGTCCTCTCTCACAACTCACTCCCACACTCTGTTAGTTTTCTTTTCCTATTCATTCTCTGTTTACAATTCACTGCTGTTCATACACAACTAATGTAAAACGCTTTAGTTGCTTCAAATTTTTAGTGCAAACAGGCCTTAGCATAATAAGACCGCATCTCACTTACCCTAAGTTGCAACACAATTATTTTGAATTTATTGTTATTTTTCTTACTAAATTAGGATTTTTATAGGAATAAATGCTAAAATTCTTAGCTTTTACTTGGAAATGATCATTGACATTTTTTTTTAACTAAATGATCACCCTTATAAATGACAAAATGTTTTGAACAAAACACCATCTCTTAGTAGGGAGAGACAGAAGGAGAGGCTTTGGGCGAGTAGTAGGGAGAGAGATAATGAGTGATTTTTTTTTTTTTTTTGATAATCCAGGTATCGGTGCTTACGCTCTCCTAATCCTGGGCCTATGATCCCCCCAAGAACCACATGTAGGTAAATCCCGTAACCTATGCTGGAACTATAGCATAATCCTTTTTGGAAAGAAGAGTCTCTACAAATGGGAAAGCACCACAACCCACGATTCTCAGCCCACAATCCACCCTATGTATTTGGTCCCCTTCCTTCATGCTCACTCTAACTTGGCGTTGACCCACACGCCTAACCCAACAACTATTATTTGTTAATATAGTGATTTTAATATTAATATAGTGACTTTGTTAATGGAAAACGTATAATATAGTGATTTTTTATTTTTATTTTTTAACAAAAAAGTGATATTATATTTGTTAATAATATTAATACAAACATCTAATATTTGTTAATAATATAGTATTTTTGTCAAATGGTATTTGTTTTTGTGCATAAATGAGCAGTAAACAACGATGGTGTATGCAATCTTATGGTATATATGAGTTTTCTTATCGTTGTTTGCTGCTCCATTTACAAATTGAATGTATGTATGTATATTAAGATTAAATGAGCAATAAAGACGGTGTAAATTGAACGTATGTATGTATGTGTATGTATTTAAATAAGCAGCAAACAATGATAATAGGCAAAAGATGCTCTATTGTTAAATTGAATGTATGTATGTGCTCTATTTATATAGCACGTGTGTGTATGTATATATGTATTCTGCGTATATGTGTGTATATATTCTATATATAGATAGTTAGATGTATTATGTGTATATATGTATACGCACGTGCCTTTGTGTGTGTGTAACTCTAATTCGTATATTTCGTGTAACTTTTTCTTTGTGTGTGTATATATATGTACATGTAACTCCAATTTAATACGAACTCATAATCTCGAGAAGTGGGCGATTTTAAATGAATAAATTATTTCTTAATAAATTAACTTTGTATTGGAAATTTTAGAACTCAAATATTGGAATATAGTGATTGCAGTAGGTATTAAGTTTAATATTTAATATTTATGGTAGTTAGTTAATTACTTAAAAGAAAATAAACAAAATTTATCATTAAGAGTTATTGAGTGTGAGAACATTTTGGGATGGGGACCAACAGTAGTCGGGGACTTTTCAATTTTTTAAAATTTTTAATTTTTTAAAAATTAATATTTAATTTTAAATATCAATTAAGTATTCTAAATATCAATACTTAATTTTAAAAAAAATTATGGACTACATCATTTGAAATTTTTTAAATAAAAAAAACACTAACAGTGTAAGTTTTAATTTTTTTTAAATATGTATAATTTAAGAATTTGACATTTAGAATTATATATTTTTTAAATCATAAATGATTTAATTCCAAAAGAAATAAAAACTTCTTTCTTTGATGATGATAAAAGGCGATTTTTATTATCAAAGTTTAATTCAAAATTTAAAGCATACATATTTTGGAAAACTTTAATGTTTGTTTTTCTTATATAGTTATAATTTGATGTCAGTAGCACCATTTTAATTTTAATTTCTTTTAGATTACAGAGTACTGGTTGTTGTGTATTATTTGATATTTAATTTTTTTTATATTTGATTTATTTGGAATTGTATAATATAGGTTGGTAATTAATTGTAGAATACAAGCTAGAATTGTAAAACACAGACTGATTTATTATATTGACTGATACTTTTTTGTAAAATACAGATTGATATTTTTTTGTTTATACAATAACTTTAATTTCTGTTTTTTGTTCAGTTTTTAAATTTTTTTTTTACTTACTCTTATATTTTAATTTGTACTATTGGTTAACATTATAAATCTTATATGTTTGTTTATTATTTGAGTTTTGTAGAGAGTTTAATACAAGTAAAATTTTTATAAATTCTTCATAAATTTCAACATAATACACCGTGCCTTTACACCGTATATTTTAATTTTAATATTATTTACACCGTGTCTTTAGGTATGTTTATATTCATTTTTTTGATAATTTCGTATTTAAGAACTATATATATTGTCTTCAGATACATGATACAAGCGAATTTAGGCTTTTAGTTTAGTACGTGTCCGAGTTCAATGCTTGATTATTTCGCGTTCAAATTTAATGTTCAATTTTTTTTAGTTGCACCGTCAAGCATAGGTTATCCATAGTATATATATATATGGTATATATTTTTTTTTTATTATCCTTCAAGTGTCTTAATTTTGCCCGACTAATTCTTAGAGATCGGTGAATTTCCCCCCTCTCTCTCTCTCTCTATATATATATATGTATATATAGTATATTTTAATTAGCCACCAAAGAGGCAAGAGGTGGTGGGGGTCTTTCGTGGAAATCAAGGGCCGCTCGCTCGTACTTGCATTCGACAATGTTTATATCGATCGAGGCATAAGAAATAATAGGAATGAAGGAAAATAGTGAATAAGTGATCAAACTTGGGTCATTTTTGGGTTGACATTACAGGCATAAGAAATAACGTTAGTAGTCATTTTTTGGATTGGCACTACAATAAATTTTGAATTAAAAGGCATTTAAAGATTAGATAGTTTATCGGGACATTTTAACTATTAGGGTATTAATAATAATGTCGCGTGTAATTGTGTCCCAAAAATATATTGAGGCACATACAAATGCCTCAAAAATACCTATAAATTTAAGTTTGTTGCGATACTTAAAAATGTCTCAAAAATCACTGTAAATTTATTTTTCATATCCCCCGCAAGGTTTTCTCTTAACTCCAACTTACCCCTCCCCTAAGCTCGAACCCTGAACTTTTCCCCCTCCCCTAAGCTCGAACCCTGAACTTTTCCTTCTTCTTATATGTGCATGACCATATTATATATGTGTCTATATTAATTTTATAGTATATCTAAATTTTATTAGAATTATTCTATTGGAACACTTAAAATTGTCTATTATGACACTTTATTAAAGTGTCTTATTAGAATTATTTTAATGGGGCATTTCAAAAATTCTACCCTATTAGATTTGCTTATTAGGGCACTCTATCGTCGTTTCTCATTAGAATTATTTTATTTCGACACTTATTTAAATTAGGCCTTAAAATGGTATTTTATAAGGCACTTCATTAGAGTTATTGTATTGGAGCTTTTCTTTAAATTGTGTCTTAAAATGATATTTTAAATGACACTTTTTAAAAAACCCGTAAAAGAGATGTCTCAATGAATCTTTTTTGTTGTAGTCATTAGAGGAGAAAACATATGATCTTCTTAATTTTCTCCAATAAAGAGGTGTCACATGTTATCGATCATGACTTCTAACATTATTCTTACATGTATGTACATTTAAGTGAGTGAGTGTTGTTGGATGTAATGATTTATGTAATATCAAAAATAAATATATACACAATTAAAAGAGAGTTAAGAAATACCAAAATTTATATATAGCCATTAGAAAATTCTCTTTATGTGAATTGTTTGGGCACTGATAGATTGGAGCAACACGAGAAGGTTCACACTCTCTCCAATTATTGTATGGTAGTTTTCGAAGGACTAATCCACCGTAGTTTTCCTTTTATATAGAAAACTATTTTGTGAAATATATAGGAGATGGGAACCTAGTTTTAAGGTTTCCTTAATGGACCCTCTCAAGCCATTCAATAACTTATCAGCTCTCTATACTCTTTCATATCACACATAAACCTAGTCCCAAAACTTGATTGAATCATTTTAAATGGGTTTTACCACTTTGATCCGCTTATTTCTTTACAATCCAAACTTTCAACAAATGGTAGCCCATTTACAGAAAAATTCTAACAAGTCTGGTTGGCTTAGAGCTGCATGCATTAGGTTGAGATGCATGGGATGAGCAGTTGGGTTGATACAAATGTTGAAATATCTAAGAGGAGGATTGAAGCTTACTTGGTGCCTTGCCTTAATAGGCTTTGTGGGGCAATTCGTGTGCACTTTTTTCTCTTTTTCTTTTTCTTGGTTTTTTTATCCCCTCTCTCTTTCTTTCTCCTACAAATGATAATGATCTATATATACCCAAGTTTATCATGAAAGTTATTCTCAGTCGCCTATCCTAGGACCTATTTGAGACCAACAAGGACCTCGTGTTGCTTGAGCAGGATGTTGATTATATATGACCCTCCTATGGTTTCTTCCTCAACTTTGGAGTAGTAGGATTTTCAAGTGGTTGACATTGATGATAACACTAATAAGGACATTGTGTTGCCTGTAGAGAGTGTGGGGGCTGATTTTATAAAAGGTTAACAAAAATAGAGTTATTAAGCTCATTACCATGGAAGTGATCGCTTTAGGAGCTATATAACTCGATCAACCATCTTAGTGAAGAGTAAACCAAGGATACATAAGAAGTGGTTGTGATAATAATGTCAGACGAACAATTATGGAAACATTAGGTGGTGAATATTCCTCTTAGTACTATTACTTTGTCCATATGAATAGATAGTTTTCAATTAGAAGAGATAGGTGTAGGATTTATCCATGATGTAGGGGACACTAAAGTTTTCTAGATTTCTGCAAAGGAACATAATTAACCCATTCAACCTTGGCCTTCCCATCTCATTGCATTATTGAGATAACTATTGGTCCCAACCTTCCAAAGATGTCAGAGTCGCATGAGATGTTTCAAATGTGTCTAATTATAAAGCATTATTATCGTAAAACTTTTACATTATCTCCATACAAAAATATGTTCTACACAATGAAATAATAAAATCAACAACAATGATTATAAGTTATGATCACAAAACAGGGTTTTGAGTGTCGAAATGACCTCAGTTACACCACCATACCTTAGAGTTAAAAAATAGACGGGCTGGCCCGATTGGGCCTGACCCACGAAATGGGTGGGCCAAGCGGGAGGCGAGTTGGGCCAGACAATGGGAAATTGGGGCCTGGTACGGCCCTATAGCCCTTAATAAATGAGCTAAGACAAGTCGGACTGGGCCTTTTTGGTGGACCACCCTCATTTTAGTGGACCATTTTGGTGGGTCACCCCCATTTTGGTCACCACCTCCATTTTTAGTGGGCCGGACTACAAAGCACTAGCCCGACACAACCCATTTGCTATAGTACAGAGCCAGGCTGAGAGACGAGCGGGTAGGGAAGGCTCAACCCATGGGCCGCTCTGCCCATTTGCCAACTTTACCATACCTTCACACAAATTACTTCCTTTCACCACACTGTTCCAACTTGTTACCAAATTGTACACCGAAGATACTTTGCCATTTTGTTTGGGCATGTCCCACTTAGGTTTATCTTGCACCTCTCACCCGATGGCCCGATCAACTATGCTTCAATCTGTGGCATCTATTTCCAGTTCGCACATTGAGCAATGCCTTCTTCTCTAAGCTCAAGAACTCATTCTCAATTTTACTCTCAGGGATAGAGAAACGCCTATTATTAACACTAAGATTTTAAGCAAAAAACTATTTTTCAATCACCAAAATGGGCTTTGAGCTCTCCGCTTCCATACGTTCCTCTGTTAAGATTTCTTCCTCTTAACATTTCTAGCAATTCTGGTCACTCTTCTGCTATTGTTGTAGTCACTGTGTTCTTATGTTCCTCCAGACTTCCTTCACCACCACCTTTACTGTGTTAATGTTTTGGACAAAGATTCTGAGACAGACATCCACAACCTCTCATTACTTTCCAACCTTTCTTGATTGAATGATTCAACTGTTGGTGCTGATCTCATTATTGGCATTAGCATCAGAGGCAAAGCGTACTTTTTCAATCACCATAATTGGCGCTGATCTCTCCTTTTTGATATGTTCCTTTATTTCAGCCACTTTCTTCTTCTTTTGCTTTGCCTCGGCCTCCTTTATATGATCACCACATTAGCTCTGTTCTGTTTCTTTTTTTAATCTCTCTGGAACTTCTGTTGCCACCATGTTCTTCCTTTTCTTGAAACTTCATTCATTGTCAATATTATTGCATTCATGTGTTGGACAGGCTTTCATCCAAGACGCCTATATCTTCACATTATTTTCTAACCTTTCTTCATTAAAGGATTCAACTATGCTTGATAATGAAGGATTCCATGTAGACTTCTGTTGCCACCATGTTCTTCCTTTTCTTGAAACTTCATTCATTGTCAATATTATTGCATTCATGTTTTGGACAGGCTTTCATCCAAGACGTCTATATCTTCACATTATTTTCTAACCTTTCTTTATTAAAGGATTCAACTATGCTTGATAATGAAGGATTCCATGTAGACTTCTCCCGAGACAGTTTAAACTTGAACCCATAAACCAACTTCTCATCCGTTATTCCTCCTAGTTTTGTGATATCAAAAGCGCTTTTCTCTAATGGATGCTCATTCATAGATTTCTTCATAAATAGGCTCTCTCCATCGCCAAGTATAGAAGTTGTAGCTTCTACGAGGAGCAAAAGAGGATTTCTCGAGACCTCTCTTTTTATTTCATCTTCCTTCTCCCATGTTGCTTCTTCTTGCTTTTTCACGGACTTGTCTTCACCCTCCAAAATGTCAACAGCAGCAACAAGAAGACATAGAGGGTTGCCCAAATCCTCTCCTTGGGTTTGAGTTTCATCATCATCATCATCATCATCATCATCATCATCATCATTATTATTATTATTATTATTATTATTATTATTATTATTATTATTATTATTATTCAGACCATTAAGATTACCCAAATTCAAATCATCAATACTGGGATTCGTATGAGAGTGTTGTAGGAAGCGGCCAAATTCCTCACCACTAAAATTATTCATTAAAGGGTCTTTTATTGCTTTCCTTTTTGTTGCTCCCTTCTTCTTCTTCTTCTTCTTCTTCTTCTTCTTCTTCTTCTTTCTCCTCCTATTTGATGAAAAATCAAGAATAACAACTCTCTGCTGCTCCACCTATCTAGAATTTGATGTGAAATATGTTGCTAATTGATAGAGATTTATACATATAGATCCAAAATCCTTTTCCAGATGGACTATGGATTTCTGTTTAGAATATGGATCATTTCTGGTTTTGGTTTTGCTTAGATTGCAGTTTAGATTGGAAACTCAATCCTAATCCCAATTGGATCATATTATATATATAAAGTAGAGTGCAAAGTTGACTCCCTCAGTGGATGATAATTAACCACGTATTGTTAGCCATTGATTTTATTAGATGAGGCTAATCTAAGGATGGTCACAATGCCACATTAAACGTCCATGCAAGCCAGACCGATGAAGGATATATGACTTATTAGATAAGGGATTTGGTCGTTAGTGCCTCTGTGGTTTACACATTTTGCATTTGTGGTCGCATTCAATCAATGAGTTGTTAATTTAATATTTTAATTATTGATTAAAAAAGTTTAGGATTTTAATCATTTCAAGTATTTTTTGTTTTTTTAATTTCTAAACTAAATCATTAATTAAAAGAATATAAACCAAACCAAATCAATTGGTACTATTTGGTATAATGGTTTTGGTTTTAGTTACCTCTTCATTCAAATCAAAACTTTGCCACATAATTAATGTTTTGTAAATTCTAGAGATAATTTATAAAAACTAATAATAAAGAATAAAAAAATGAAGCTTGAAACAAAGATAAAAGTGATCCATTGCTCATTTATGCTACACTATTTAATGGTATATTGAATTTTATATTTCAAAAAGAAAATGCGGGTACAAAGTGAAATTAAGGTTTGATGATGAAAATTAATTACTCACCACTTAGAATATGATTTTAAAAGCTTTTTTAGGACATTTTTTTATTAAAATGGATAAAATTGTAAGGCCCGTGCAATTTGAATTTTTATATAAAATTTTTATATATGATTTCCATATGAAGGATATCTTATTCACTAAGAAAATAGTGGATAAGACCTAGCTAAGAAATTCTATAAGAAAATAATTGGAATGGAAGTAAAAATTTGACTTGTGTGAAATTAAATTAAGTAACTATGGATCTTAATAAATGGTTTGATATTTATTATTTTTATTAAAAAATAGATAATAAATATTGATCAATATATTTGATATGACTCGGGAGAGAATATCAATTATTTTAGGGTTGCAACCATTGTATAGATAATTAAAATTAGATTATCTATCAAATAAATTAAATAATATTGATTTCAATTAATTCAAAATACCCTAGTAATAAATTAATATTTATTTTTCTTATTATTTTTTGATTCGTTGAAATTAAATAAATGAGTTTTACTTTATTTAGGTTTAGTTTAATTACAATTTTTCCAAATAGTATAAACAATAATAAGGTTAACACAATTTGATAATTAATATATAATTTCCATGAAATCGGTACCTTATTTACTACTTTATTATTTGAATAATTTTGTATACTTGCAAATTTGTCTATTAGAAATAATTACAAAGATTCCAAAAACTAAATTCAAATTTTGATTATTTCATTTAATTGAGTAAACTTTTCTTTTATTAATCTTTCCAATTACACGAGTAAAGTTTTTCAATTATTTGAATAATCAAAATTTTACTAGAGTACGATTTTTCAGTTATTGAAGTAAATAATAAAGTTACATGAGTAATCCTAAATATTACTCAACTACCAAAAATGATTAATCGATTTTTTTTTCGAAACTGATATGTCTTGCAAAATAGGTGCACAGAGTGGATCAACGAAAATAAACAAAAAAAATTGAAGGAAGGAGACAGCGTCATGTGGCCAAACAGAGAGCCCTCGCATGCATGGTCGTGACCAGCAACACAGGCTTTGTAGCAACCCCATGCTCGCTCGCACCCGCATTGTCGTAGTACTGCCCCACCTCATGGGCATGTCTGTGAGGCCACACGCACGCCCACATAGCTTGTACCCCTAAGTGACGTCACCCAGGGTGCCTCGAGCCCACGCGACCCTACACGCTGTTGGCCCTTCGCTCGCACGTGCTCGCGCCCGCACCTCCGAGTAACCCTCATCTAATGACCCCCACTTGGGAGTGCCATAGGCATTCCCACGATCAGTGCACCATCACTCCCACGAGACTAGGTCAAAACCACTTTCAAGTCATTTGCTGAAGAAATCGAGTCACTCGATACCTAGTTGCCTTTTTCATCACTATAAATAGGGGAGTCTTCCCCCCTCTCAATTCGGTATGCAATCTCTAACACTCACACTTTTTTCTTGCATTCAACTGTTTCATATTTTTGAGAGGCTAACTTAAGAATATGAAGATCTACATGAGGATCCATACCCGCACCTCTAACCAATTCCCTTTCCAAACAGGTTACTCATATCTTGAAGGGGTCATCTATCGCTGTAACTCTCCCTCGAATAAGTCATTTATCGCTTGGAGGAATCATCTATCACTGTCACCCTTCCCTGGATGAGTCACCCATCACTCTTACCCTAGATACTAACATCAAGAATGTATTGCTAACATGAGTTGTCACCAGCATGATGCTAACGTCATCTTACATCATCTCATGCATCAGTAGTGATATCAACATTATTGTTTTTTTTTTTTTTCATCGTTGGGTCTTTGGGCAAAAAAAAGAAAAGAGAGGATTTAGATTTAGTAAAATATTTCATTTGGGCTCACTTATAGTAATAAAATTGACTTAAGTTTAAGTAGAAAATTTGGGTCCACTTGGGCCTATTTTTAAACTGTGTTTTGGGCCTATTTAAAATGTAATATAACAATAACAATGAAATTAAAGCAAATAAGTTCTAGCAACCTACCAAAAGTAAGATTTAGATTAAAGCCAAACAAAAATTAGATTTATAAAGGTAGAATAAGATTAACTATAAATCTAATATAACTTTTTCCAAGGTAGAATGGAACTAAAGTATCTTGACTCATAAAATTTTGATTTAAAATTTCTTCTCAACAAGAGAAAGTCGACCGACTACCTTGATGGCCAATCATCGTAATGGAATCTTGACAATATGTAAAACCTCATTTTCTATCTCTAAATAACACACAATATTACCAAACATTATGTTAGGTATCATAAAGTTTCGTAGCATACTAATTGCAGTAAAACCAAATTAAGGACAAAATTGAAAGATTGTCGATGTTTTCAATTAATATATGTTTAACTATTACATAATTAATTATAATTTATGTAATTACACATAAATATATGTATGCATCTCACATACATGTTCAATTTAGCACATATATTTGCACCAATCATCATAAACTAAAAATAAAATTCAGTTTAATTAATGGTCAAATAAATAATCTGACAAATTATGACACTAAAAATAAAGTGTACATGCGCCCGCCCCTATCACATATTGACTTTTCTCTATTTATTTTAAATGGACCCCTTCTTTAAAAATAGCCCATAATTGTTTATTGGCCCAAAATTGTATAGACTTAAAGCCCAATAAAGTGGACCCAAAAAATAACTCCAAACCCCTTCGCCCCAGACCAGCCTCAACCCCTTTGGGCCCAAACGCCCCCCCCCCCCCCCCCCCCCCACCCCAAAAAAAAAAAAAAAAAAACTAGGGTTTTTGAAAAAAACAGAGGAGGACGGATGGTCGGCAGTGAGGGATGTGGAGTTGTCACCGTTGGAGTTCAGCTCCTCTACGTCTTTTGTACTCGCCGTCGCAACCCAACGCCGCCGGCATTGCTATCGCCAGCCGTGTGGACGTTGCAGCCACCGTTGTCGCCAAGCGCAGCAGCAGTAGTCGATCCAAGTCTGTCGATGCCGTATCGCGGCCCCCGCTCTTCAGCCTTCGCCGCCTCCTTGCCACCATCTTCTTCTCCGTGCAACTGGTTAAAGAAACCTACTGTCGCATCCTCTTTCTGACGCTGTGGTCTTCACGATGGCATTTTCTCGTGAAATTTCTTGAAGAAGAAGATGGTCGTCAACAATCCATTCACAGCAACCTGACTCGGAAACATAATGCAAAATTATTGTATATTAATCTTAAATATATATTAAAGTATCGGAGTTGATGCGCAAAATTTCTACGTCTAAAATTAATCTTTATTTTTTTTTATCATTTTTAGGAAGTAATATTTCTTCCGCTAGAAAATGTGTTCTAACAATTAATATTTAAAATTTATGTTGTTATTATTTAAAATAGGACTTTTTTTAAAAGGTAGACACGATTTTTTTGGAATAATCAATTAAGGGCAGCTTTTATATAGTTATATTAATTATTCACCATCATTATTAATTAGTTGAGATAATTATATAATTAATATTTTAAATTTATGCTATTATTATTTAAGATGAGACGTCATTTAAAGGTAAATACGATTTTTTTACTCTTATTTTATTTTTTTATTGGTTTAATTTTCAACGTGACCTTCACATTTTCTAGCAATCACACGTTCTGGGATAATCAGCCGAGGGCAGCTTCTATGCAGTTACATTAATTATTCACTACTATTACTAATCAGACAATTAATATTTTAAATTTATGCTGTTATTAAAATAAGACATCATTTAGAAATAAACACAATTTTTTTGCTCTTCTTTTATTTTTTTTATTGGTTTAGTTTTCAATGTGATCTTCGCACTTCTTATTATTTTTTTATTGGTTTAGTATAGATTAAAGTAGCAAAGTTCTTGCACAAAAATTTCTCGCCTAAAATTAGCCTTCATTTTTTTTTTTTTATCTTTTTCAAGAAGTAATATTCCTTCCACTGGAAAACATGTTTTAACAATTAATATTTAAAATTTATGTTGTTATTATTTAAAATGGGACTTCATTTAAAAGGTAGACACAATTTTTTTGTGATAATCAGCTGGGGACAGCTTCTATCCAATTACATTAATTATTCACTACTATTATTAATCAGTTCGGATAATCAGACAATTAATATTTCAAATTTCTGTTATTATTATTTAAAATGGGACTTCATTTAAAAGGTATACACGATTTTTTTGTGATAATCAGCTAGGGACAGATTCTATCCAGTTACATTAATTATTCACTACTATTATTAATTAATTAGGATAATCAGACAATTAATATTTCAAATTTCTGCTATTATTATTTAAGATGGGACATCATTTAAAGGTAGACACGATTTTTGTACTCTTCTTTGATTTTTTTATTAGTTTAATTTTCAATGTGACTTTCACAACGTTTTAGGATAATCAGCTGGAGGCACCTTAATATATATTAAAATAGCAGAGCTCCTGCAAAAAAATTTCTTGCCTAAGATTAACTTTCATTTTTTTTTTTATCTTTTTCAGGAAGTAATATTCTTTCTACTGGAAAATGTGTTCTAACAATTAATATTTGAAATTTTTGTTGTTATTATTTAAAATGGGATTTCATTTAAATGGTAGACACGATTTTTTTGGAATAATCAGCTGGGGGTAATTTCTATGCAGTTACATTAATTATTCACTACCATTATTAATCAGTTGAATAATCATACAATTAATATTTTAAATTTCTACTGTTATTATATAAGATGGGACGTCATTTAAAGATAGACACGATTTTTTTTTGCTCTTCTTTAATTTTTTATTGGATTAGTTTTCAATGTGACCTTTACATTTCCTAACAATCACACGTTTTGGGATAATTAGCTGGGGACAACTTCTATGCAGTTACATTAATTATTCACTACCATTATTAATCAATTAGGATAATCATACAATTAATATTTTAAATTTATGCTGTTATTATTTAATATGAGACATCATTTAAAGGTTGGCACAATTTTTTTGCTCTTCTTTGATTTTTTATTGGTTTAGTTTTCAATGTGACATTTACACTTTCTAGCAGTCACACGTTTTGGGATAATTAACTGGAGGCAGTTTTTATGCAGTTACATTAATTATTTACTATCATTATTATTCAGACAATTAATATTTTAAAATTTTCTATTATTATTTAAGATGAGACGTCATTTAAAGGTAGACATGATTTTTTTGCTCTTCTTTGATTTTTTATTGGTTTAGTTTTCAATATGACATTCACATTTCCTAGCAGTCACACATTTTGGGATAATCAATTGGGGGTAGCTTCAATGCAGTTACATTAATTATTCACTACCATTATTATTCAGATAAATAATATTTTAAAATTTTATTGTTATCAAAATGAGACATCATTTAAAAATAAACACGATTTTTTTGCTCTTATTTTATTTTTTATTAGTTTAGTTTTCAATGTGACCTTCACATTTCCAATTGTTTTTTTATTGGTTTATTTTTCAATGTGACATTCACACTTCTTAGCAGCCACACGTTTTGGAATAATCAGTTAGGGCAACTTCTATGCAGTTACATTAATTATTCATTACCATTATTAATTAGCTAGGATAAAAAGCCACACGTTCTGAGATAAGCACACTATTCAGTTCTATTTCATATCACCTAATTTGATATTGTATCCGGTCATAAAATGACTCATTTGTTTTTGAAGTCGGGGGATTCTACTCGAGCTAACTGGGCAATCAAAGTACGCGTGGTGCGCAAGTGAGATCTGTCAAGGTTCGAAGATAAGTCCATATTAACTCCATGGAAATGGTCTTAATAGACCATGAGATAAGTTTTTTACTCACTGTTCTGTGTAAAATTGCAATCATTGTCGCATATAGGACTTTATTTAAAAAAATTAGTATTCAGTCATGGTCAGCTATACATATCTGTGTCAAGAGTTACAAGTCGGAATGATTTAAAGATACTAATATGTGATAAAGAATGAGAACAAACAAACTCAACCACAAACGTTGCATTCAAATAAGTTTTTCAGAACTTGTAATATTTAATCTTATTATAAATTTCATTTCTTGTGATATTTATAATCTAATAAAATTAAATTGTGGTGTTTCCAATATTTATTAAAAGTTTATATATATTTTTTATGTCTCCGATTGTGAATCCATTTTTTGTGCATCGCACGAGTGAAGAACTAGTTATTTAATTGTCACAAATGTAGTATATTTGTTTAATTGCGAAATTCAAATCTTTTAAGACTTATTGTACCACGAACTGCCAACTTTCTCAATCTTTTTAGATCAGGTGTATAGTCACTTGATAAAAAGTACACTTTAGCCACAACTATATTTAGGGCACGCCTTTTGATATATGTAGGGCTTCTATATTTTTATGTCTTAAACTTCATATAGGTAACCCTAATTTTTTAGGGGAGAAATCCCTAATTGATATGGATTACAAGATATAAGTCAACTCAAAATTCTAATTCCAATGATATTCCCTTAGAGATAACACCTTTCATTTGATAAGATTAAAATTTATCTCATTATTTCTGTTATGATTAGATTGATTTATCATGATAGCATAGAATATCAAATAGTCATTATCTAATATTTCATCACACTTATCAACCTAAGCCTTAAGCCCTTGGAGAAATATTTATTTGATAAGTTCAAGCTGGCTATTGGCTTAAGAGTGTGCCACTGAGGTGAAATGACGCTGGATCTTCAATCTTTCGCACCATTCCTAAATTGTTTACTCTCTGAATTAGGTCCCATTATCTGTGATGATAACCTAGGGAATCTCTAATCTGCAGATAATGTTCTTCCATAAGAATGATTAGATCTTTCGAGTCAAGATGGTGCCGAGAGAATTGACATATGGTGGTGTTACTTCTATCCATTTAGTAAAGTAATCAACGATGACAATGACATATTTGTTTTACCCATTTGTTTAAGGAAAAGTCTTGAGGATGTCCATCCCCCACTACACGAATGGACAAATGGGAGCCAAATGAGAGAAGGTTATGGTTGACACATGGGTTAAGTTATCATTTTTCTAGCATCTCTCATGTACTCGAGCTACTTACTCAACTTTAGTCCTTATTAGTGCTCATGTTCTCTACTAATGTCTCAGAGTTGATAACAACCTTACTCATCCAAGAGCTATGCTCATGGTGAGTTTTCCTTAGCCTTGAGGCATTCCCAATTATTCTTAACCCCATTCTTATCTAGGACCTACTTGTCCTACAAAATAAGTATGTCCTTTGACTATCAAGTCAATCATAAGACTTGAGATTAAGTAATGCAATTGTTAAAACCGCAGCACACAACAGGTATGGTAACTACATTGGTAACCAATGTACCAAAACAAAGGAAGTAACGCAAAAGCCCCAAATAAGCCAACAACAACGGGAATATGAATATATTTAGTTCACGGACTATAGCAAACAGCAAATCACAGTAACAGCAGCAACCAGCAAGAAACGACAGAGGCTTAGATTCAGAACCTAGAACTCGCAAACCACATAAATGAAGAAGGCGTAGACTGAGGCACGCTTGGAAGCGCCCACCTGAAGACAGGCTCGCCTTGCTCCGATCACTAGCAGGCTCCGACGACTGTCAAAGCAGGATACAACGGTCTCACTCCGGTGAACGGTGACCTCAGTCGACCGGATCTAGCAGAACACAAGGAGGTTGCTCTCTGTGAGATAAAACATGAAGCTAGAGGGAAGGCAGACGCTGCAAACTCGGATGATCAGAATAGGGGGCTCGACCAGCCTTTTATAGGCTGTGTTGAGGGCACTGAGACGACAATCATTTAAGTCAGCATTTATCGCAACTTGAATGCCTGACGCATGAGGAAGATGAATAGGTGGCGAAATAAAGAATGAAGCCATTTTGGGTATCTAGACCTGCTTCTAGAAGAAGCAAAAATAAAGTTAAAGAAAATAATTTATTTTTAAATGTTCTTTATATAAAAATATATCTATTTGACCCGACCTACCCGTTCGATCGACCGAACGGACGACGACGCGTGCATGAACCAAAGGGTTCGCCCACTCACAAAATCTGGGTGCCCCTTAGGGCCCAAACCCAAGTGTGAGGGAGGAGTATAAATAGCCACTCTCACCTCTTTACACAACCAATGTGGGACAACCACCCACACACACACTTACACTCACACACTAGGAAAAACAACAATCCCCCACATAAGTGTAAGTGTGTTAAACTAAACAGACCAACATGACACCACAAAGAGTAAACAACAAGTTATGCATCAGGGTAGGTTTCTTTTGGACTTGAACCTCCCTTAGTGAGTATCTGTCGAACTTACCGAAGAAGTAGTGAGCCCAACTCTTGAACTACCCTTCTAGTGGTAAATCAAGACAACAGATATCACACACAACTCATCTTACACCTTCGAGTTCTATACGATTGTGTCTATTTTTGTCCTGGACAGTATCTTGAATTCATGAGAGCTCTAGAGAACCCAAGCCTTTAGAACAATTCTCATAGAAGCGACCCACTTCTACTCTCACATAGGTAATCATTGATTAGGAGCACTCTGTTAATACTCCTCTTATCACAAGATACCAATATTACCTATACTATCAATAGAATACACACTCTTACTACCAGGAACTGGGAAAGAACTATAAGTTCCTTAGTGTGTAGACTATGAATTATCCCAGCCAGTTTGCCTATTTAACCCAGATCTTGGGATCTCCAGTCAACTGGGTTAGGTTACCATCTGGTAATTCATTTCACAGGCTTTAACCCTATTCCTTTTGTTGTAGAAGTGACTTGATTCCTCGTCACTCCTTTTGTCAAAGGATCTGCCAAATTTTCCTTCGACTTCACATAATCAATGAAAATTATTCCATTGGTGAGCAGTTGCCTTATAGAATTATGCATGTGCCTTATGTGTCTCGACTTCCCATTGTAGACACTATTTTTAGCTTGCATTGAAGCAGCTAAGTTGTTGCAATAGACACATATCACGTTTACAGGCTTAGGCCACAGAGGAATGTCTTTAAGGAAATTTCGAAGCCACTCTGCTTCTTCTCATTCTTTATCCAGAGCAATAAACTCTTACTCTATAGTAGACCGTGCAATGCATGTCTATTTCGAAGACTTCCACGATATAGCGGCTCCACCTAAGGTAAACACATACTTACTGGTCGATTTAGTCTCCATGCTATCCGAGATCCAATTAGCATCACTAAACCCTTCCAGTATAGGTGGATACCTCGTGTAACGTAACCCATACTCTAACGTGTACTTCAAGTACCTGAGTATCCTGACCAGAGCATCCCAATGGTCACGTCCATGATTACTCGTGTATCTTGCCAACCTTCCTACTGAGTAGGTAATATCGGGTCTTGTACAATTCATGATGTACATCAAACTTCCAATGACCCGAGCATACTCCAAAGGAGATACACCTTCACCATTGTTCTTCTTTAGTTTAGAATTTGGATCAAATGAAGTAACCACAGGCTTACTCTCGAAATAACCAAATCTACGCAACACTTTCTCGATATAGTGTGATTGAGAAAGTATATATCCTTCAGCATTCTTTGTTATTCGAATTCCAAGAATGACATCAGCAAGACTCAGGTCTTTCATATCAAAATTGGAATTCAGCATCCCTTTTGTGGATTCTATGACACTTCTATTAGTGCTCGTTATCAGCATATCATCCACATACAAGCACACAATGACACACTCGTGATTTATGGTTTTAACATAAACACATTTATCACACTCATTTATCTTGAACCCATTTGCAAGCATAGTGTGATCAAATTTCTCATGCCATTGCTTTGGTGCTTGTTTTAGTCCATAAAGAGACTTTATGAGTTTTCACACTTTCTTCTCATGTCCCTTTACGATAAACCCTTCGGGTTGTTCCATATAAACTTATTCGTCTAAATCTCCATTCAAAAATGCAGTCTTTACATCCATCTGGTGAATTTCCAAATTATGTAATGTTGCGATTGCGATCAACACCCTTATAGATGTGATTCTTGTCACTGGAGAATAAGTATTGAAGAAGTCTTGCCCTTCCTTTTGGCGATAGCCTTTAGCTACTAAACGGGCCTTGTACTTATCAATACTACCGTCAGTCTTTAGTTTCTTCTTAAATATCCATTTGCACCCAATTGGCTTACTTTCCAGAGGTAAGTTAACCAACACCCATGTTTAGTTTTGCATAATGGACTCCATCTCACTATTGATGGCCTCCTTCCAATACGAAGCATCAGACGATGTCATAGCCTCATTAAAAGTTCGAGGCTCATCTTCTACCATATAGGTTAGGAAATCTGGTCCAAAAGAAGTAGCTTTCTTAGCTCTTTTGCTCGTTCTAGGTTCAACCTCGGTCTCCTGACCAACTTGATCCTTAGAAGAGCTCGCCTCATACTTCCTCTTGGAACCGCCGTCAGTGTGTTTTTCTTCCTTAAAATGGAATACGTTCTCAAAGAACTCAACTTCTATAGATTCCATTATGGTGTTATTATTAATATCAGGAATTTCTGATTTTATCATCAAGAACCTATAGGCAGCACTATATGCAGTGCATAGCCAATAAAGACACAATCTATCGTCTTTGGTCCAAGTTTGATCCTCTTCGGTAAAGGAACTTAGACCTTAGCCAAACACCCCCACACTTTGAGGATTTTATATGAGGGTTGCTTCCCATTCCACACTTCATAAGGAGATTTGTCAGTCTTCTTATGTGGAATTCGATTTAAAACTAAGTTTGATGTAAGTAACGCCTTCCCCCATAAGTTGTGGGGTAAACTTGAACTGTTAAGCATGCAATTAACCATGTCCTTCAACGTTCGGTTTTTCCTTTCAACTACACCGTTTTGTTGTGGTGTATACGGTGCTATGGTTTGATGGATTATGCCATTAACCTCACAGAACTCAGTGAGAGACGACGATTCATACTCACCACCTCTATCTGATCTCAGCACCTTCACTTTCTTCCCAAGTTGATTTTCAACTTCTACTTTATATGTCTTGAAGACATCTAAGGTCTCATCTTTACTATGTAATAGATACACATAACAGTATTTGCTACAATCATTTATAAATGTGACAAAGTACTTCTTCCCACCTCTAGTAGGAGTACTTTTTAAGTCACATAGATCACTGTGAATTAAATCGAGTAACTCACTGTTCTTTCCACAGACAGAAACGGCTTCCTCGTGAACTTTAACTCGACACAAACTTAACATTTATGTCCTTTGTCAATACTGAAGTTAGGCAACAGTACTAAATTTACCATTCTTTAGAGAGAGTGATAATTGACGTGCTCTAACCTCGAGTGCCATACATCACACAACTCAACAGAATAAGCGGAAGCCTTGTTCTTATTCTCATTATTTTTGGGAACCTGGGCTACTACATTAAGTTTGAACATACCATCAAGTAAATAACCTTGTCCCACATACATACCCCCCTTAGTAAGAGTGAACTTATCTTACTCAAACACTAGTTTGAACTCATTCTTATTCAACAGGGTACCAGACACCAAGTTCTTTCGGATTTTCGACACGTGGCACATGTCATTGAGAGTAAGTATCTTCCCAGAGGTCCACTTCAACAGGACCTTGCCTTTTCCGATCATAGGAGATGCAGAAGCATTCCCCATGTACAGGTTCTCAGAGCTGTCAGCATTTTCATATGTGGCGAATAGAGCCCTGTCACTGCAGATGTGCTTAATAGCCCCTGTGTCTATCCACCAACCCTTGGCATTGGACACCATGTAGACATCTATGACAACTGCAATCAGGTCGACATCTTCTTCCATCATGTTGGCCTGATTGTTCTTGCGCTGGTTGTTGGCAGAGCCCTGTCCCTTCTTGTGACGACAGTCAATGGCCCTATGGACTGTCTTTCCGCATACCCAACAGCTCCCTTGGATGCGCTTGGTGAGGGTCTTATTTTTGGGACCTATGTTCACATTCTTCTTCTTGCCTTGTTGTTTCTTGGGCTGAGGTTTAGAAGCTTCAACCACGTTGGCTCTTGCTTCCATCTTGGGAAGAGCTTTATCTCCCTTCTGATTGTCCTCTTCAATACAGAGTCTGACAACCAGATCCTCCATGGACAGCTCTTTTCGCTTGTGCTTGAGGTAGTTCTTGAAGTCTTTCCACGAGGGTGGTAACTTCTCAATCATAGCGGCAACTTGGAATGGTTCATTTATAACCAATCCCTCACTCAGCAAGTCACTGAAGAGCACTTGCAGTTCTTCCAACTGGTTGACCACCAACTTGGAGTCAACCATCTTGTAGTCAAGAAATTTCCCCACGAGGAATTTCTTAGTACTAGCATCTTTCAGTTTGTACTTCTTATCCAAAACATCCCACAGTTCCTTAGCAGTCGGGTAGGCAGTACAATATACGTTGTACAGTAAGTTTGCCAAGGCACTTAGTATGTAGTTCTGGCACAAGAAGTCTGTATGCATCCACGCTTCCTTGGCAGCAACTTCCTCCGCAGTTGCATTCTCCGGGGTGACTGAGCATGCTTCCTTTAGGATATGTGCCAGGTTCAGAGTGGTAAGATAAAAGACCATCTTTTGTTGCCATCTCTTAAAGTCCTCTCCATTGAACTGTTATGGCTTCTCAACATGAGTAGTTGGTTTAGTAGTAGCTGGTCCAACGGCAGCGACTGGAATAGCAGCAGAGGCCGTAGGGATGTTGGTGTTAGGCGCAGCCATATTCAACTTATGGAAATTCTTTTTAGATTATTTTCCTTTCAAAGTCTGTCTTCAGATTGTTAAAACTGCAGCACACAACAGGTATGGTAACTACACTGGTAACCAATGCGCCAAAACAAAGGAAGTAATGCAAAAGCCCCAAATAAGCCAACAACAACGGGAATATGAATATATTCAGTTCACGGACTATAGCAAACAACAAATCACAGTAATAGCAGCAACCAGCAAAAAACGATAGAGTCTTAGATTCAGAACCTAGAACTCGCAAACCACATAAATGAAGAAGGCGTAGACTGAGGCACGCTTGGAAGCGCCCACCTGAAGACAGACTCGCCCTGCTCCGGTCACTAGTAGGCTCCGTGACTGTTAAAGCAGGATACAACGGTCTCACTCCGGTGAACGATGACCTCAGTCGACCGGATCTGGCAAAACACAAGGAGGTTACTCTCTGTGAGATAAAACACGAAGCTAGAGGGAAAGCAGACGTTGCAAACTCAGATGATCAGAACTGGGGGCTCGACCAGCATTTTATAGGCTGTGTCGAGGGCACCGAGACGACGATCATTCAAGTCGGCATCGGCGACGGTGTGCGCGTGATCCAAGGGGTTCGCCCGCTCACAAAATCTGGGTGCCCCTTAGGGCCCAACCCAAGTGTGAGGGAGGAGTATAAATACCCACTCTCACCTCTTTACACAATCAATGTGGGACAACCACCCACACACACACTTACACTCACACACTAGGAAAAACAACAACAATAATGATGCAAGTAATGAAATACCCAACTCTTAGAATTCACACTTTTATATAGGCTCACTATAGAGCTAGTAAAGGGCTTTAATTATGGCATGTGGACAATTGGAAACTCAACATGGATTTCATCCCCCCTTTCTCTCTCTTTCTCTCTCTCTCTTATGCATCTTATGAAAGATTGCGTCAACATTTAGCACATCATGCAAGAGGTAAGGATGGTTTCAAAACTTTTTAAAAAATATAACATAAACGTAGTGGAAAGAATAAAAGACCCCTTTGCAAGACTCGTTGAAAACAACCATATGCATATTAAACAATCCATACAATATGGAAATCCTTAAAGCAGGTAACAGTTACCTCAAATGATGTAGAAGATCGAGGTAGTTGCTTTTGTTGTGCCTCACGACTCGAACTCTTCAGTCTCCAATCACCCTTCTACAAACAGTTTCACGAGTAGCTAAGAACCATCTCCCAAACCACCTCCAAGAAGCTCCCAAACCAGCTCTTTTACCTATCCTTACCTGGCTGAGCCACTCATATAAACATAGGGGATCAAATCAATCCACACATAAGAAGCTGCAAGAGCCCTTCGCTAGGCTTGTGTTAGTAAAGTCTTGACAAAGGTGATGCAAGGTTGGGCTTAGGTTCTCAACAAGGAGGTTGATCGTCTCACAATCCCATGATCAAAGAAAAAAGAACGGGAGTAAAAGAAGAAGAAAAATAACAATGAGCAATGAGCTAAAAGAGGAAGAAAATGAACAATACAAAAAGTAAGAGCTGAGAGAAGCTTCTCGCACATGCAAGTTCAACCATATTGAAAAGAAGAATGAGGTTTTCATTTTCTTCTTTTCCTCTAACATCTCTCTTTTATTTCTCCTCATAAATGCTCTAAAGAGAGCATTATGAAGACGTGACAGAGCATTAAATGTTCTATAGCTGAAAGTGAAGGAAGAAGACGTGGGGATTCACAATCCTGCCTAAGGAAACTATCTATCGCTTAAAGTGCATTATCGACTGTTTCAGATATCAGATATTTTGGGCAAATCGGTCAACCATTTTTGAAAATCGTTTGACCTTTTTGCTTCTTCCATTTTTAGCTTTCATTAATTGTATCAAGACCCGCTATTAACTCTTAATAGTCTTTCCATTAACTCTTAATAGAACCAAGACTTCTTATTAACTCTTAATAGCATGCTCCTTAATTGTTAACGATTCTCATTAACTCTTAATGGTCTCCCACTATTAACTCTTAATGATTTATTTTATCCATTTGTTAACTCTTAACAACATCCATCATTATTAATTCTTAATGATGATTGAGAACACATTGCAACGATGCATCGTTAATCCAATGTTATGCCTAACTTGTGTGTGACCTTCTAGATTCATAGTTATGTAGTAATCAGAACACGTCCAAATCTTTGATGTCGATTAAACACTTTGATCTACTAAGAGAAACTCTTCATTTCCCCAAAGCACCCGAAAAAATTTCAGATGTCATCTAGCATAAATTTAGGACAATCCCAATGGTAATAAAGTTAAACTTCAAGTAAATCTTTTTGGGTGTTTGATTACCTTGCACTATAATCTTTCTATTAACTAACATCCCGACTAAATGAGAGCCATGAACTGATCAAAACTCATAGGACTTAGTAACTATGCTAAGATCTAGTTTAGTATGATCGAGATTACACATTGGAACTCCTTACAACACCGAAAACTCCTTTCTGATCGTGCATACATTAGCCAATGATTTCTACAATCATCACATAACTATGATTGCATAAGATGTTCACCTCATGCTGGAGATCAATGGATCCCATCAACAATCACCTGCCTCTATATATTACTAAACAAAAACCACACAAAGAGCATTTTCACCTCTCACATTGGATGGTTCCACTTAATAACAAATCTCTACCACCAACATATAAGACAACTATGTTGCCTTTGGTTCGGTCTAAGCAAGATTTACAATTGAAAACCAGTAACATATCATGAATCTTTTCAGCCATGTGATCTATTACATGTGCCATATTCAATAGATGTTCAACCAACACCTACTCACATGTTTACTATTTTCATCTCAAGCAATATGACATATGAGTCAACATCTTTTATCATTAACATCTCATATAAATCAAAGGTAATAGCCTATGTGATAGTCCATAATCGATTAATCATAGTTCTTTTCTGAGAAATCTTAGGATTGAGAATTACTTTAAGAAATCATGTATTATAGATTTTTTTTGTGTGCATATTCTTAACAACTTAAGAATAAAATCATCAAGATATCTAGGGACTCATTCATATACAATTGAAGAGTTATGAATGAAGATATAATTATTTTAATTAATATGCAAGATTATCATATAGTCCCAATACATACTAAATGTCATCTAAATCTAGAATTAAGGCACTAACACTAACATCTTAATCACATATTTTTTATTAGTATTTCTATAAATGATTGACATAATAGGTAACATGTATCTAAGTAACGCTCTAATGCTTTCATACTCAGCAAAAAGTGAAAAGCAAGTCATGCATGATAATGGCAACAACAAATAGTTTATGAAACTTTGTAGGATCAAATCTAAAAGTATTGGAAAGAGACATGCTATCCTTATCAATAGTTATGTGAAATTGACTAATCTCACGTGTGTCATTTTTCACACAAGACTTCAAGTGACATGACGAATTTCTCGTTCCTTGTTTGCTATTCGATAAGTAAACATTCTCACATTTCTTACACTTGCACCGTGACTTATTAGGACCCAAAGAAAGTATAATGTCGAAAAATTTCCAAAACTTTGATCTTAACTTCCTACTACGTTTCTTTCCAACCTTAACACCCAGTTATCACTTCCTCAAATTCAACCAAATCATCTTCTTGTTTGTCGATGTTAAAAGATACATCAATTATATTTGACTCCACATTAATCTCACTATTATCCATCTACATTTATCAAACAAAAAACCACATCAACATCTTTAGCCTTTACCAGCATAAAAATGGATAAAACATTCAAATCAACATCATTTAGTGTGTACTGCATGAGCTATGAAAACATTGAAAGGAAAAGAGGTAGAGAAGAGAAAAATGGTCACTTAAGAGATTTGTTTCGTAGAGTGAAGACGACAACAAGGTGAAAATGACGATGAAGTGAGGCAGTATATAGTGTTGGTGTGCTTTAGAGAAGGGGGAATGCTTCCGATTTTGAGCAAACCAAGCATGAATCTATAACTTCTCCTAACAAGCGATAATGGAGTCACAAATTAACACCACCTTGAAGCTTGGCACGTAGTTGATCTTTAGAGTGGGGGTGTATGGTGATTTCGGCCTTTTAAGAATCAATGAATCACTAACACTAAAATTTGAATCAAGTTTTAGTGATTAAGCTAAGGTTTGAGAATTGAGAGTTGACATTGAGTTAAACCAATGAAGATGGTTGGCGGCCGCTGACTCACTACTCTACTTGTTGGTCACTTGTCGCCTAGTTTGGTGAGTCATTGTTGATGGAGAATTGGAGATAGTCATTAGTCTTGTCTAGTTGGTCTGGTCGATGACTCTGTAGAAACTAGAAATAGAAAATGAAAACGAAAAGTCAAAAATTCAAAATTGGAGGAGATGTGAAAGACTAGGGTATTTTGGAAATTAAGATATATTTTATTAATAGGTCATAACGGGTCATTTTTGGTTCCAAGTTTTATGTCAACCCATTTTAACTTGCCTTCTTATTGGTTCGATTTTGAATTTTTTCGAGTTGACCCAATAACTACCTAAACATGTTAAGGATCAACCCAAACTCGCTAATTTCGTGTCAAATTTGAGTTGGATCATCGAGCAGGTGATCTATTGATAGCTCTACTGAATCATATTCATTTGAAACAAATATTTGATACAATCATTGTTAGTGATGTGCCTTAATGTTAGATTTTGATGACATCTATTAAGGCATAAAACATTTGATGTATCTTTGTATATATTAATAGCCAAATTATCTTTATTTATTACTCTTCATCTTTATATGAATGAGACCCTACATTTCTTGTTAGAGATTTTATTCTTAAATTGTTAAGAATATATTGATGGAATTCCCTAGTAACAAGATTTCTTAAAAGTTCTTGATTCATAGATTTTTTAGATGAGAATTTGATTAATCAATTATGGACCAACAAATAAGTTTAATACTTTGATTAGTATGAGATACTAATGATAAAGAATAGTGAATCACATACCATAGAATATGTGATGTTCGTAGTAAACTTGTGAGTGGTTGTTGGTTGAATAACTCATTGGACGTGAAACCGATAACAAATCATATGGCATAGTAAATAATGATTTTGTTATCAAGTTGTGATTGTGTAAGTGATTCTCTAATTTGAAACAACATAGTTGTTTTGTGTGTTGGTGTGTGAGATTTGCTGATGCGCCAAACCATCTAATTAGGAGATGAAGACTTTCATCTTATGTGGTCTTGTATAGTTGGTGCATGGAGGTATGTGCTTGTGGATAGGATCTATCATCCTCATTATGATGAGGCGAACGTCCTATGTGGTCTATTATTAATATGACAGGAAAGTCCTTAGTCAAGGTAATATGAATGATTGAGAAAGAGTTTCTCGATGTCTCATCTAGTCACACTAATGAGATCAAACACAAAATTATTGAGTTTGTGAGTTTATCACTCCATAACTCTTACTCAGTTGGAATGTTAAGTGATAGAAGAATTGTATTATATGGTAATCATCAACTATAACAGATTTACATATGAATAAACTTCATTGCCTTTTAGATTGTCTTGAAATGTTGCTAGGCCTCACTTAGAATCGTCAGAACCTCTTGAGAAGATAGAGAGATTCTTAAGATGGGTTCAAGTGTTTGACTAACATCAAAGGTGTTTGGTATTGTCTAATTGCTACTTGTGGTGAACCTAAAAAATCACACTATAAAATATGGCATCCAAAACTGGATCTCTGCACCTAATATGTTCTCAACATTGTTAAGAGCTAATGGTGGGTTATGAGATGTCATTAAGAGTTACTAACGTGATTTGTTAAGTGTTAATGGATCACATGCAGCTAGATGAAGGATCATGCATCATGCAGGGAAAAATTGTCAATTATTTTATATAGAAGGTCGACCAGTTTTCCTAATGTTCAAAAAATAGTCGATTGCTCAATGAAAATAGTTGATCATTTTATTTATTAGATTGTATATGGAGGCTTCAGGTGAAGCTGCCTTTGCCATTTAGTGCCTCACACATGGCATGTTTTTGAGGGAATGCTGTGTGAGGTGCTTGCACCTCATTGAACATTCTTGTTATGGGTATTTTCCGGACCACTTCTTATGGGTTGGACTCGACCTAACAGGCCGTCCCAATCTCCTGAAGCCCAATAGGCCCAAAGCTGAGCTCGTCAGAATAAGGTCACATGTCGCTGAGACCCGAGCTCAGATCGCGAAATCGAGTGAGCTCTCAATGATGCTTCCAGCTCGCTAGCTTAACCAAACGATCTCCCAGCTCGTTGGCCTAACTGTTCAGCTTGCATAACAATAAGGTTGCTGAATAAATGGAGTCGGGACCCACCTACTTTATCTGAAGCAAACCAAATCCCTGGTAATATGAAATCCACTCCCGATTTTATGGAATTGATAAAGACACTTTGTCCCCCATAACATTATCCTTCTATTTATGGATTTTGTGAAAATTGTAAACACCTCACACTATAAATATGGGTAAAAAACACCATTGTAAAAGGATGGACAACAATAATATATTGTTACTCTACCGAAATAACCAGAGAACAGTCGTGGACTAAGTATCATTCTGCGCGAACCACGTAAAGACTTCCTTGTGTTCGATTTATTATTTGTTCATCATCTTTACATTTGTGCTCATTTTTCTCATTGCGGGCTTACGAGTCACGATCGACCAACTCCGAACGTCGACAATTTCTAATGGCGAACAAGTAGCAAAGATTAAAGACAAAAAAAGCTTTTGCATGGGTTATGCTTTTACCTCTCGACAATCTTGCCTGTGCATTGCTATTTTTTCTTTTCTTCTTTTATTTGATTCTTAGCACCTACTATTGGCTCAAGTGTCAAACTAGATTTTAGTAGATCAAAAAGAACATGACGAGTGCCAATGACTTGGGGTCCATTGGCTAGCACCTGACACGAACCACGATTTGCTTTGGAAGATTTGTTTAGTGTGGACGAACCAGTCCTTCCACAACTTGAAGAGTATACAATGTTAGTGTAGAAAGAGTTTCTACACCCAATCGGTTTCAACCAACCATGTACACATTCATTGTGATAAAATATTACATTGTTTAAATATTCAAGTTGTACATGATTTGTGTTAAATTCTACGGCATTTTATGTGATGCAAATTTTTTAAAACATAAACATACACAGCAGATCCTAGTGGGTCAACTTGATTTGTACTTATAAATCTTAATAGGAATTTAACAAATTAACTTGTTTACTTGATATATTTAAATTCAAATTGAGGGTTTTTGATTCAATAAACTAACAAATTAAGTTCAAATTGAAACTTAACAAATTACGACCCATAAATGTGGCGACTCAAACCCAATCTATTTAGGTATTTTCACACCTCTGGATTCAATGCACCTTTGAATAGCTTTAATTCTGAAGAAGCGAGAATGTTCAGAAAGAAAGAATATATATATATATATATAAGGCACGTGGTATACCAAAGGACAAGGGAAAGGCCACACGCTCCTTGAGGACAATACTTCCTTGCCCTCCCTCTTCCACAGCTAAAAGGCTGCCCAGATCCAGGCTATCACCCTATGCCATATGCCCCTTCAAACATTTGTACATGATTAAAATGCAAACATAATTTTAATTAAAGTGATACTTATTAAAGATAAAGACAAATGATAAGTACTTAAAATGATGGATAAATTGTATCAGAAAGATAATGGTGTCTCAAATGAACAAGTTTTATGTTGAATAATAATAATATTGGTTCTAATACCTCAAAAATAAGTGTGACATCTTAAAACATTTGGTGAATCTCAGGGTGCAGTGCAGGGTTGAATAATGATATCCGGTTGGAAGCTGTAACAAAACTGTCACTGCCACTGCTGACGACAAAATGTCGCAGATTTTTAAATGCATTTATGAAATGAAAGAGCCTCAGTGCTTCTGGGGTCCATCCTGATCCTGCTACTGAGATTCCTTCTTCACCAAATGCAGAGACATTTATCAACCAGCCCACCACTTTAAAATTTGGGAATATAAAAGAAAAGGTTGTGAAGACACACCCACCCACCCGTATAACATCATAGAGATCTGCGAAGGATATATAGTATTCCATGACCCAGAAAAAGCTTACAAAAGCACCACATGTTGAAGACAAGGTGGGATAATTGAGCTAGGAGACACCCAAGCTAAGGAAAACATGCCTAGTACAAGTGAGAATATTTAGATATTTATCAATATATAGAATGGCCGTGGATGTTAAGAGGGGAGGTACTAAGATTATTTTATTATCCACGCTGCTTTGTTTAATAACAGTACAGGTCCATGTGACACTCAAACAGCTATGAATACATCTATATATATATAAATATATATGCATGAAGTAAAATAAAAAAAAAGAAAAATAAAAACAAACAGGCTTTACACAAGCAAGAATGAAGATTTACAGCTAAATTTACCTATTCCCACCCAAAAAGAGAAAAACAAAGTATTGCTGCTATTATGGCTGGCAGATGCCACTGCCACAAGTGTTTCATTACCTTTGTAATGCTAATAACATTAAGGCTGCAGCTTTCATAAAAAAATGAAGCAAAGACACTGGTTTGCCGTCCTTGATTCGGTACCAGAGACTAGAGAGAATAAAATAATAGCTTCTTGTAGAATTTCTCAGCCAACATGGATGCATTTATTGAAAAATTAATGCATCAACCCAACATAGATATTTCTCAATCAGACAACAGATGAGATTTTTCTGATTATCCTGATTATGCCATTACCGATTCCCATTTGTTGAACACCAAACAAGCTCAAATTTATTATATTATAGTGTTATGCTGAAGTAGTTGTTGTATCAATGATACTTCTGACATTACTCTTAAATTTCCATAAAACTAAAAAAAAAAAAAAGAATAAAAAATTAAAGACAGGAATGCTCAATAGAGTAATTTGAAGAGGTATTGGATTAAAAATGATGAACAGTCACACTCCTAATAAACCATAGCATAGTGTTCTGAAAGGTTAAATTGTTCCATGGCTAAAATGCATGTGCTATTTTGTTGTTCAACACATGGAACTTGAGCAGTATAGCTTGCAGATTCTTCTCCTCTTTTTTCTTTAATTCCCAAATCCATCCATTCTAGATTGACTTTAGAATACATATCCATGAAGTCATCATTGAGCAGTTTCCATTTCTGGTTTAAGAAATTGGTGAAAATATCTTTGCAATGAATGTCGTGACAACAATTAGGTGAAATCGTCTCCAATGTTGGTTATAAGAAATAGGAGCTATAACAACATCAAGACTAAAGATGGTAGATCAATATAAGTTGTTGATATGGGAATTGAAAATCTTTTAACTATTGTAAAATCCAAGAAACTTTCATGATGAGAAGAAACCATGTTAAAATAGGTTTGGCAGATTGAAGAAACGTACAAGTACCAAAGTCTCAGGTTACTTCACCAATTTGTTATGAAGATATTTGCACAGATTAACAAACTTTTACATGGCCATGGATACAGATGATTAGAGAGATAGAATCTGTACTTAGTAAGATTAGAGCTTGTGATGACAATGATGAGATAATATCTTGTTTGACAACATGTTAACCTATGAAAATTTTGGTTTTTCTCTGTCAGTGTAATGAAATTTATGATGCATTTGATAGTAAAGCATGTATCTTCACACTAGTTTAACATAATGGTAATCTTAGCTCCATACAATAAGGTGTACACTTTGATCGCATATAATTACAGCGAAGCACCATCACGCTCAAGGAAAAATCCAGGATTACTTTCCACTGAATCCAGCCTGAAGCTCACCAAGAGCATATAGCTCCACAAAACACCAATTTAACCGTAATGATAATCTTAGCTCTATGTAAGAAATCGTACTCTTTGAACATATATAATTATAGAGAAGCACCATCGAGCCCAGGATAAAATCTGGATTACTTTCCATCCTAAACTCATCCAAAACCATATCATCTCTCATACCCTTGGTAGGTTATCTCTGTGTTTTTATAAATAGAGTCAAATATCACAAAGTCTTCTTCCTTTGTTCTTTCCCTTTTCCTCTTCGTTGTACTGTCCACTTTTTATTTTATTTTATTTTATTTTCATTTTTTTAATGTACCACGAGTCTTTATGCAAGAGACAGCTAAAAGATCACGTGCCATGGTTAAATATTTTATCTGGCAAGTACAAGACAATCACAACAGCTCTAGCTACCCATCAGCATCGTTAACAGTTCCATCTCTATCAACACAGCTACTTAAAGGACAAGCAAAAGTACTCTAATTGAATTAAACACCATTAAACAAAGGTGAAACGGGAAAAATAAATAACAAAACAAAAGTTCCAGCATAGTTGATTCAGATAAAGATTCTACCAAGGACAACACCAACTCAAAATTTCAGAATTCCCCACTAACCAATCAAAATAGAAAAAAATACACTTGAGGAAACTGCCAAAACAGCAATCAAAATCTCCAAACAACATTAACAGAAAAGCAACACCAGAAGACATTCCAAGCTAACCCAGATGAACTTGTCCAATTCTCTGGTTATACTAATAAATCTAGCTACAACTAAAGATTGCACCATCTATTGAAATAACCAAAATTCCCCAGCCCACATCAACAAGTTATTTGAAAACATTAAACATCTCCACCTTTGAAAGTGACACAAAATCCAACATTGTAGAAAAGAACAATAAATAGACAGCACAAGAGCGACCTCTAGGATGAAATTCCAGTCTTGTTCTCTGGTTTTCTGCAGAGGATCATGTGCATTGGAGTGAAAATTCCAGTCTCGCCCCCTCTGACCAGATAATCAGCCGTCTTGAAGAGCATTTCATGAACATCAACCACGCCCTTCGGCGCAATCCCTAGAAAAGCAAGCACCGTAACCACAATGTGGTTCCTCCAGTACGCAATCTTCCCCATCTTCAGCCTCCCCCACCAAGGGCTCGCCGGTGGCTTTGCCAGATCCTGCTCCTCCAAAACCTCAAACCCTACCTTCCTCGCAATCTCCCCAACCTGATCATAACTTCTCAATCCAGGCAACGCGTCGCCTCTCTCGATCCCCTGGATGATTTCGATGTGCTCGGGATTGTCTCCGCGGTACAAATCGGTGGTCACCCATTCGTACGAAATGTACATCGACCCAGGCTTCAACACTCTGTAAATCTCGGCGTAGACCTCTTCGAGCTTCGGCGCATGGCAAGTCGCCTCAATCGAGTACGCGCCGTCGAAGCTGTCGTCGGCGAACGGCATCTGGAGGAAATTGCCGCAAACAACTTCGCATTGCGCGTCAAGGCCGACCTTTTTATTGTGGATGCGAGCGCGATTCACCTGGTACTCATTGATCGTGATGCCGACAACGTGAGCACCGGAGTGTGCGGCGATCGCGCGCATTGGGCCCCCAACACCGCAGCCGGCGTCAAGAATCCGGTTTCCAGCCCCGACATTGAGCAGATCTACGGCGCGCTGCTCGTGGAGGCGTGTGGCCTCGAGGTGAGATTTCCCCGGTAGGGAAGGGGAGAAGTGGAAGGACTGGCCCCAGCCCCACTCGTAGATGTCGGTGACGAGGTTGTAGAAGGTGTCAACGAAGACGGGGACTTTGTCGGCGGTCTCAATCTCCTTGGGGCGGCGGAAGAAGGACCAGTACTGCTTGTAAGTGTCTTGGACCTTCTCGTGGGAGATGGAGCCGGCGGAGAGGTGGACGGCGCGCTTGCCTTTCTGCTCGGCGGGGCCGAGGACGCAGATGAACCAGTAGAGGCCGCCGGCGACAAGAGAGGCGGCGCAGAAGAAGAGACTTAGAGAATCCATTATCAGCTACAAACTGAGAGAAAGAGAGAGGGAGAGTCTAACTTTGCGCGGAGGGAGAAAGGTGGCGTAATTGTAATTAATAATTATATGGAGATCCGAATCTCATTAGTATTTGCAAATCATATTTTGACACGTGTAGAGATTAATAAAAAGTATTTGTTTTTCTAATAAGACAAATCGCTGCCTGTTTTTTCGATAAGTAGTTGGATTTAGATAGATCCATCATGTTTGAATTGTTATCTTAGTTAAACAGATCCCTCATTAGAGTTAGCAAAAATATTATGTTGATTACATCGGTGAAATTGAGGGGTTCGTGGGCTCATTAAAAGGTGAGACTTACACACTCATTCTCTAAGCCTATTAAAATTGAGTTATGTTATTTATACAAGGGAAAGTTTGACATGTAAGTATTTAGGGAGGTATATCGTGATATTTTGACATCAAAATATCGTAATTTTTGTTCACTCCATTTTCCTTCTCTCTCGTTCCTTTGTCATTATAATTGACCACCTGTCGCCACCTCTCTCGCTATCGTTCTTCGTCTCAGCCACTTTGCTGGTCGTCTCGCCTCTTTGCCACTACATTCTTCTGCAACCAGCTCGTCTCTCGCCGCTGCATTGGAACCTCGATATATCAGCGAGGCAATGGTGAGATGCGAGTCAATTGCTGAAGAATGCAACGACGACCTATGTTGCACGGAAACGAAAACATGGAAACATACATTTTTTTTAAAAAAATAAGCATAAATAAGGTTCAAAACGAGAACAGAAAACATTTTAAAAATAGAGAAACGATTTTTACGAAGTGTTTTCATGTAACATAGACTGCGAGAAAGGTGAGGCGGCAACGACAAAGTTGCAGCAACGAGCAAAGGCAAGGCGACGATGAGAACATGTTAGGAGGTTGAGGCGAAGAACGACAACGAGAGAGTCGATGACAAATGGTCAGTTGCAGCGGTAGGGATGCAATGACGACAACAAGAGGAAGGAGAGGTTATTGAAGGGGGAAGAGGTGAAATGATCACTGAGAGAGAAAAGAGAAAAAGGTAAAATGATCATTCAAAACACCTGTTGTAAATTTATCTATAAAATTCTTATATGTACAAATAATATTATTCATTAAAATTAGTCACCTTCACCATTCATAATGTAAGTAGTGTCTACAGTCTACATACGTTTTTTTAATTATTCAAAACTTAAGCTTATTTTAAATTATAAAATAAAATGAACACATCTGTTAATGTGAATTCAATTTTAATTCTAGAAAATTATAAAATTAATCGGGCCAACTCGGTAGGACCAGCTCCTGCTCTGCTAGGCCGCTTGACATTTTTGTTGGGTGGGTAAAATTACAATTCCGTTGATTTCGGGTCGAACCAACACAACCCGCCGTGTGCCCATTTACAAACCCGCCTGCTTTTGCTTTTGGGATTGGGATTGGGTTTTGTCACCTCTCTGCTTTGTCTCCTTCGCCCTTCGGTTTTACTATTACTCTCAACATCTCTCTTCTGCAATGCGCCTCCGTAACCATCACCGCCGCCTCCCGCCTGCCATCTTCATCGTCGACGCCCGGATCTTCGGCCTCTGAACCTTTTTCCGGCTGCCTCTTCGGACTCATATCTCTTCTTTGGCCTCATATTTCATCATTGTTAACGATAGTTTTCCCACCATCGTCGTTGATGATCACTGCTTAATAAGCATTGTCGTGTTAAGATCTGTATTTCCCTCTCAGATTCAGGTATGAACTGGTAAAAAACAATAATTCAGTTGATCTATCTTACCTCACAATGCTCAGATTCACTCTTGAACAGGTTCCAACCGGGATGAATTGGGTTCAGCGCAAGGTCTATCTCTACAACGTCACTTTTGGATTATACATGTTAGATTGGTGGGAGCGTGTTCTCTTCAGTATCCTCAGCTTGCTTGATTTGGTCTTATTTCTCATTTTATTTTTTCTTTAACTTTTAGGCTCAGCCGATCTGCCCCAGTTTCAAAATTGTGCAGATCCCTTGGCTTGTGTCCCTGTTAATTCAGTCTGATATCTTGAATAATGGGAATAACTTGCAAGTTTTCTGATTACTGTTTAACCAACCACTGCACTTTGAAATTGATGTTTTGGTGTATCTGAATTCTTAACAATCGTGGATACCCTGGTGCTGGTGTTGATGTGGTTCGTTTGCTACAATGGGTTTCGACATGCTACCGAATTCTCCAAAAGGTGCCTTGTTTTCATTTCGTGAAGTTATGGATTGAATTCTAATTTTTGATTCCCTTACCCATCTTGCTCTTTTAATTAAAGCCATTGCTATGATTATCACCATTGTCTTTCAAATTGGGGTTTAGATTGGTGAAATTGTGTCTAAATTGTTATCCGTTAGAAGTTTAATGGTGCAATACATGTTTCGGTTTCCTAGAAATAGGATTTTATAACTGGAAGTAGGCACCAACATGTGTTGTCATTACCAAAATTTTTCATCATTGAGATTAACAGTTATGAATAAGAGTCCATGCTGTATTGATGAAACCAATGTCATTATAAGATGTATGTCTTTATTCGTTACTGTTAAGCATTTACTATTATAGAATGCCAGTACCTAAGTTTGATGATTTTTTGTCAGGTTTTCATTTTTTTTTTTCAAATTACTCCTCTATTTAAACATGCTTTACTTTTTGTAGTTATATTTGAATTGATTAAAAGCTTCCCTTTCATTGAACAACTATAAAATGTTAACATGTGAAAGATATAAATGTAACTAACACTTATATAAGAAAAGACAATTAATAAGTTTGAAGTGGCACACTTATGAGGTGAGTGAATGGAGTGGAATAGATTGATATAAAAAGAAAGATAGAGGAAGAACAAAGAGAGGGTTCCTAGCATTTGTGTTGTTGGCCCGATGTGCACATTTTAACTTGGTCTAACTTCTATGGAAATTTCTTTCTCGCGTTGCTTATTTGTTTAGTTTAGGAATTAAGGATATTAGATTTTGTATAAATTTGTATGAGAAGTTGAAATAAATTTTTTTATAGAATTTATTTGGTCAGAATTTCCATACAGATTTTTAAACAAAAAAAGTTTGCTTAAAAATCTTATCATTAAAATATTTGTTACAAGATATATTTTTTAGGTAAATAATATTATTATATGTAATATAATAGATATTAAATATTAAGTAGTATTTACTACGGTTTACGATTTGATTTCAATTTTTTGGTAATCAAATCGAAACCAAACCATAAACCGTATTTCCCAAAATTTAATTACAAACCAAACCATTTTTCAAAAACAAAACTAAACTAAACCAATGGATCAAACTAGTTAGCAGTGTTCTAAAACGCGCTAGGTGCTAGTCAGGCGCCAGACGGGGGCCTAGCCCCTAAGGCGCCTAGGAAAAATGTTACAAGGAGGAAGATGGCTTGTTGCAGCAAGGAGCAAGGAGGAAAATAGCGCAACAAGCAGCTAGTAGCACGGAGCAAGGAGGAAACAACAAAATCAACGGCTAGAGAGAGAGAAATGACAAGATCAACAGCTAGAGAGAGAGAAATGACAAGAGAAAGAGAGAAACAACGAGATCAGCGGCGGCAACAAGTCTAGAAGAGATGACCCAGGTGACGCGCTACAAGAGAGAGAGAACGGAAAAGCGGCGATCGACAAGAGAGAGAAAGGGGCGACCGACCCCTAGGATAAGAGAGAGAGAACGAGAAAGCGGCGACTGACGAGAGAGAGTGACAATGAGAGAGAGAAAGGGGTGACCGATTGTGTAATATTCTAGTATTTTGAGAATAATAATAATTAATTTTTTTTTTGTATTTAAAATATTTTTTTTGACATCCATTAGAGATTATAATTGAGAAAATTAATGGATTTAGAATTAGTGGACTAAGTTGAAAGATGAAAGGCTAAGTAAATGGGCTTAGAGTTAGTGAGCTAAGTTGAGAAATGAAAAGTTAAGTAAATGGATTTAGAGCTAGTGGGCTAAGTTGAAAAAAAAGAAATGCTAAGTAAATGGATTTAGAGCTAGTGGGCTAAGTTGAAAAAAAAGGAAATGCTAAGTAAATGGATTTAAAGTTAGTAGGCTAAGAAAGTAAGATTAAAATTAATGGACTAAATGAAAGAATAATCTATTCAAAAAAAGATTTAGTGGAAAATAATTAAAAATAATGGGTGAAATAATTGAGAAATGTGGGAGACAAAATAAGGTGTGGACAAATAATTAAAGATTATGGGTGAGATTTAGTGGAAAATAATTAAGAAATGTGACAAAATAATTAAAGATAATGGGTGAAATAATTGAGAAATGTGGGAGACAAAATAGGTTGTGGACAAATAATCAAAGATAATTGGTGAAATAATTGAGAAATGTGAGAGACAAAGTAAGGTGTTGACAAATAATTAAAGATTATGGGTGAGATTTAGTGAAAAATAATTAAGAAAAGTGAAAAAATAATTAAAAATAGTGGGTCACTATCATTATGCTAAGCTTAATTCAACCTTCTATAAAAAGAGAAAACTTGAAATGTTGAAGGACTTAAATTAGAAAGAGAAAGGTTGCAAAAAAGAAAGATTTGAGAGTAAGAGAGAGATTTGAAAAAGAGAAAGAAAGAAATACAAAAAAAAAAAAAAATATAAAAAATACCAAAAATTTCTAAAAAAATCCTATAGGCGCTGGATTTAGTAGTTTGTGTGAAAATTTGTGGCAAAAGACGTTGTTAGATACGCAAACTGAGGCTTCGTCGTAGTATAGAAGAATACCGAATCGCTACGTGGGAAGGTGAGTTATTTTCGAAAATTTCAGAAATACGATAATGATATTTTATAATTTTTGATGATGAAATTGGAAGAGAAATGCATGATTGGTATTTATTATGGATTTTGAGGCAATAGATGCTTGAAAGTCAAAGAGAAAATGAGAAATAAATAGAATATGGATTCTGAAAATTATGAGGAAATTTCTGGGGCTTAGGAATATTGTTTTAGGAATTATTGTGAAGAGAAATTGAGAAAATTTTATGAGAAAGTATTTATTTCATAATCTTGAGGAAATAATAGGAGGAAATGGGAGAAATTAGGAAACTTAGAGAAAATTAGAAATATGATTTTCTTAAATAATTATGATGCTCAGGATACGTCAAGCTTCATAATTGAGTACGATTGGAAGTCCGACGCGAATTTTGAGGCAAAATTATGTTAGGGCCAAAATTGTTTTTTTGCAAAGTAAGTGGTACTACTCAATTTGACTTAATTTATGAAAAGGACCTGGAAGCGTTTTCAATACAAAACCCAGTTCATGAAAGCTTTAGTTATCATGTTGACATGTCATGGTATGCTATGCATCACGTAGGTTGCATTTATATTTTCTGATGATGATATATGTATATGAGATTCACGGTCATACGTTGCATGGGTTTTGGGATTAGGTATTGGCGCCGTTGCTTTGCCATGGGTGCACCTATACACCCCGGTCTGGCAGGGAGATTGTAAAAATGACGGGTAATCTTAAAGTGCAGTCAACCCAAACATGAGAGTTATGATGTTATGTGCATTGCATTCATACATATGCATTATATGATGTACTCTTACTTAGATGATTCATCATCTAATATGGGCCTTGCCCCTGGAACATTCAAACGTTCCAGATCGGGTTTGCAACGAAGGTACAAAAGTGGAATGAAAAGTTATCTACCTAGGGCATTGCGGGTGCAGATAAAATATTTTCTACATTTAGTTTTCGTATGAGAATCCTATTACGTACCAGTCATGTTATGTCATCTTTTCAAGTCATGTTGAAAAACTTATATCATGTTGCAAGTTATGTTGGAAAAACTCTTGTTATGATGACGAATAATCTTATATTATTAATTATGTTGAGACGATCATGTAATATTATTATTGATTGAGGTATGTTGAGGTTCGATTCTTATTTCCGTATTTAATGTTTATGTTGATTCTCTTTCGAGATAAATGTATGAAAATTTTGGAATGGATAAGGGAAATGATATGGTTTAGTCGTAGTTTTAAATAGAAAAAAATTTATTATCCCAGAATTGTCCTAAGTTATAGTGCGCTCGGAATACGAGGCTTTATAATTGGTATCAGAATGAGCTATAAGAAAACTTAGAAAAGATCACCAGGAATCTATGAACCCGAGGTTTAGAAAAACTTAGATTTAGAAATCCCTATTTAGTGATTCGGGGATTGATGATCGAAGTCTTAGAGGTTATGGACTTAAGTGTGGTGTAGTGAAAGTGTATGTTTAGGAAAGTTCTGGCCAAGGAAAGACTTGGTATTTAAGTGTGTCTGTTTGTGACCCACCACTCTTTCCTGGGAACTTACCTAGTGTACTATTCACGTATAAACACTATAAGGTTACTATTTAATAGTGAAAATTTGTTAGGTTTTTCAATGTCAGCATGGAAGGAGGTTACCTTGAGCAATTCTGGGTAACCCACTAGACCAGTCGATGGGCGGATAATGAACTAATAGTGGGGAATGTCTTTGACCGCTTAGACATATTAGAGGGCATCTTGAGGGATGTGCCACCGAGCAGCTTCGTGAGATTGAGCCTAATGCACGCTCAAGTAGATTTTCTGATCAGTCACCTGGAAGAAGAATGGAGAACCCTAGCCTAAGGGATTTGGCAACAAGGCGATTATGCATCCCAATATTTCTTCTATATGCAATTTCGCAAGCATGCTCTTGAAGTGTTCGAGGAGGCTATAATAGAAGATGAAGACTCAGATGGGGAATGGGACACTGACGAGGCAGCCCTAGCCAATGAGATGGGCATCGATGACTTCAGCTCTGATGATGAGGAGGAAGGGACGACTGTACTCGACGATCCTAGTGGACTAGAAGTTAAGTCTGGGGATGAGGCAATGGACGATGACGCTTGGATTTGGAAATTAGCCGGTTCATAGAAGGAGCCTTGGAAACGATGTTTATTTAATAGTGTGTCGATTGTGTATTTTGTTGTCTTGTTACCTTAAGTAATGTCGAATGTTGGAACCTGAAGAACTGAAATTATTTTTAAGGAAATTTTCATGGAATGAGATATTGTCTTTCTTTTCAGATGATAAATACACAGTGAGCAATACAACCTTTGACACCAAATCACCAAAGAGGTACTGAGGGACGAACCAATAGCATACCTGAGGGTAGCTCGAGTCAGGAGGAAGAGAGAACAAATGGAAGCCGTTTGGACCAAATCGAAAGGATTGTGGGAAGCATGGATGGAGTCATGCAAGGAATGCAGAACCAAGGCGGACGTCCATCTTGCTTGTTGGATCTATATTGCCGGCAAAACCCACCCGTTTTCCAAGGAAAATTGGGAGCCGATCCCAGTGAGGGAGAGTTTTGGATCGAACAGACTGAGAAACTACTCGACCACCTCCACTGTGGAGAGGATGAGAAGGTGAATTGTGCGACTTTTATGCTGTAAGGCGAAGCTGAATGATGGTAGAAGGGGGTGAAGAGGGCTATGGCCACTCCAGCATCAGCGAGTACACCCTACGTTCGCTGGGAGTGATTCAAGGAGTTATTCAACAACAAATATTTTTTGCTTAGCCTGAGGTTGACGAAGGAAAGGGAGTTCATGGATCTGAAGCAGGTAGGGGACATAAACGTGACTCAATATGAAGACGCCTTCACTCGACTAATCAAATACATGCCAATATATGAGACAGACGAGAGAATCAAGGCGCAAAAGTTTTTGGGAGGGCTAAAGCTAAGGATTTAGAAGACCCTCGGTAATATAAGTACGGAGTCCTATGCTGAGGTGGTACGGAAAGCAATGGCTGCCGAGGCTAATCGGAATCGAATTGACTCTATTCAAGGAGCCAAGTAGCAAGCCTCCAAGAACAAGCCAAGTACAGGGAAAATGTTGGACTCCAAAAAACCTAAATTCAAGCCTAGAAAGCCTTGCATGAAATGCGACAAACTACATATTGAAAAGCCTTGCAGGCAAGGAATGAGTGGTTGTTACACCTGTGGGGACGAAGGACTCCTTAGTCGAGAATGCCCAAAGAGAGGAACAATTTGCTTTAAGTGTCACCAGCCAGGGCATTTGTCAAGGGATTGCCCAAAACCAAGACCGTCGGGGTAATTTCAGATGCCGGCATTGAATTCAGGAGCTCAACAAGGGAGGGTGTTTAACCTGACACGTCAGGACACGACTGAGGACCTGGCCATCATTCAAGGTACCATGTTTATCTCTAGTTTCCCTATGCATGTTCTGATAGATTCAGGAGCAAGTCATTCATTTATTTCACATGCATTATTCGAAGTATTAGAGGAAAAATTAGGAAATCTGAATTTTCATATGATAGTAGCAACCCTTATGGGGAAGTCACCAGAAACCTCATTAGGATATAAAAAATAAGAGAATCCAAATAGGGGAAAACGAGTTCTTGGTAGATTTAACCCTTCTAGAATTTCGAGATTTCGATGTAATTTTAGGGATGGATTTCCTAACCAAGTACGATGCCACCTTGGACTGCAAGGCCAAGGTAGTTAGTCTCAAGAAAGGAAACTCAATTGTTAAATGTCAAGGACAAGGAGGAATAAATGAAAAGAAATGGGTCTCAGCCTTAAAGGCAGATAAAATTTTACGAAAATGAGCTTTCGGGTATCTGGCACACATTCAAGAAAATATAGAAGTCCCTGTAGAACTAAGAGATGTGCTAATTGTCAACGAATTTGGAGATGTGTTTCCCGAGGATTTACCAAGATTGCCCCCACAGCGGGACGTTGAGTTTGCAATAGAAATTGTGCCAGGGGCTAATCACATCTCTATACCACCCTATAGGGTGGCTCCTGTAGAATTGATGGAATTGAAAATCCAGCTTCAAGAATTGTTGGTTAAGGGATTCATTAAACCCAGTATGTCACATTGGGGAGCGCCGATCCTTTTTGTCAAGAAGAAAGATGGAAGTTTAAGGATGTGCGTAGATTATTGGCAGTTAAATAAGGTGACCATCAAGAATAGATACTTGTTTCCAAGAATTGAGGAATTATTTGACTAGTTGCAAGGTGCGAAGGTTTTTTCAAAGATAGACCTGAGGTTGGGGTACTATCAATTGAGGATCAAAACAGACGACGTACCCAAAACAGCATTTCGATCTTGATATAGTCATTACGAATTCCTTGTCATGCTATTTGGATTGACCAATGCCCCAATGACATTCATGGACATGATGAACCGAGTTTTTAAGGCACATTTGGACAAATTTGTAATAATGTTCATAGACGACATTTTGATTTACTCATCTTTCGAGGAAGAACACAAAAACCACCTGAGGATTGTTCTACAAACATTGAGAGAACACAAGTTGTATGCCAAGTTTGTCAAGTGTGAATTTTGGATAAGTCGAGTGGCTTTCTTAGGGCATGTCATATCAGCTGAAAGAATATTCGTTGACCCAGCAAAGGTATCAGCGGTAAGAGAATGGAGCCAGCTCAGCACCGTTACCGAAATCAAGAGTTTTCTAGGGTTTGCCGGATATTATAGAAAGTTCATAGAAGGATTCTCAAAGATAACCTCACCCTTTATGAAGCTAACTCAAAAGGGTGTGAAGATTGAATGGAACGAACAATGTGAAAGGAGTTTTCAGACGCTTAAAGAAAATCTCACAACCTCTCCAGTGTTAGCCATGTCGAATGGGTCTGGAGGTTATAAAGTGTACACTGACGCCACAAAGAATGGATTGGGATGCGTGCTAATGCAGTACGAAAAGGTAATTGCCTACGGGTCTCGGCAACTGAAAAGGCATGAGCAAAATTACTCGACCCACAATTTGGAATTATCTGCTGTAGTATTCGCCTTGAAAATTTGGAAACACTACTTATACGACGAGAAATTTGAAATCTTCACCGATCATAAGAGTTTACAATATGTATTCTCCTTTAATGTATTCTGCCTCAGCAGAGGATTGAGCAATAATTTCTTGTTTCTTTGAATACCATGAAAACACACCATTTCCAAGGGTAAATGCATAACCTGAAGTACTTCTGCTGTCAGCTTCATTTCCAGCCTAATCTGAGTCTGAATATCCCATTAAGTCCCCTGAATTTCTGGAGTTGAACCAAATACCATAATTTATGGTTCCTTTCACATATCTCAGAATCCTCTTAGCACATCTAAGATGTCTTTCACATGGCTCATGCATAAATCTTGATAAATAGCTCACAGGAAACATAATATCTGGCCTGGTGTGTGTGAGGAAGAGAAGACCTCCAATGATGCTTCTGGAAAAGGTTGCATCAACCATTTCACCTTCATCATTTTTTGACAGCTTCTCATTGCAAGCCATTAGAGTTTAGACTGGTTTGCAGTCTTCCATCTTACATCTTTTCAACATATCTTTAGCATACTTGGATTGAGACATGAAAATACCTTTTTCTGTTTGCATGATCTCCATTCCAAGAAAGTAGTTCATAACTCCAAGATCTGATATCTCAAATTGCTTTTTCATTTCAGCTTTGAATTGCTGAAGTGCATCCTTATCATCACCTGTTATTAATAAATCATCAACATACATAGAGACAACAAGAGTTTTGTTGTTAGAACCCTTCTTGACATATAATGTTGCCTCATGTGGACTCCTTTGAAAGCCACATCTGGACAAATAAGCATCAATCTTTCCATACCAGGCTCTTGGAGCCTGTTTCAGCCCATACAAAGCCTTATGAAGCTTTAAGACTTTATCACCTTCTACCTCAGCTGGAAAACCTTGAGGAATATCCACATAAATATCCTCTTTCAAATCACCATTGAGAAATGCTGATTTTACATCCAAATGATAGATTTCCCAGCCAAGTTTTGCAGCTAAAGCAACCAGCAGCCGAACTCTGTCCTGCCTTGCAACAGGAGCAAATGTTTCCCCATAATCCAAACCAGCCTTTTGAGCATATCCTTTCACAACTAATCTTGCTTTCAGCTTGTTGACTGATCCATCTGGGTTTCTTTTCACCTTGTAAATCCATTTCAAACCAATTGGCTTTCTTCCTTTAGGTTTGCTGACAAGACTCCAAGTTTGGTTCTTGTTGATCATGAACAGCTCTTCCTCCATAGCTTGAATCCATCTAGGATCTTGAGAAGCCTCTTCATATGAATCTGGTTCAGAAATGACCAAATTACAGCTCTCATATATATCAATAAGACTTCTGGTTTTTGGCTTTAATGGCTCATCTTGACTATCAAATTCATCTTTGGCATCTACATCTTCATTGCTTTGCTGTTGAAATTGCAATTCTTGAGTGCTTTCAGAAATGATATCTTTATGAGGCTTTAGTTCATTCTCATCAAAACTACAATATGAGCCTTCATCAATCACCAAATCTCTAGTGATAAGGACCTTTCCTTCTTGCACATCATAGACTTTGTAACCTTTAGTCATAGGAGCATAACCTAGGAGTATCCCAGGTCGAGACTTTTGATCTAATTTGGATCTCTTGATTGCTGGCACATGAACATAACATCCAGAACCAAAGATCCTCACATGCTTTATTGAAGGTTTATGACCTGTCCATGCTTCAACAGGTGTAACTCCCTTTAAGGCTGAAGTTGGAAGTCTGTTTATAAGAGAAATTGCTGTGTAAGCAGCTTCTGCCCAGAATTCATTTGGGAGCTTCTTTTCAGCCAACATACATCTTACCATCTCCATGACAACTCTATTCTTCCTCTCCACAACACCATTCTGTTGCGGGGTATATGGAGTTGTGAGTTGATGCGAAATACCATACTGCAGAATTCTTTAAATTCTGTGGAGTTAAACTCAAGACCGTTGTCAGTTCTGAGAGCCTTGATCTTGCAACCACTTTGAGCTTCAACCATCCTTTTGAACTTCTTGAAAACATCAAAAGCTTGTGACTTACTTTTGATGAAATAGATCCAGGTACTCCGAGTATAATCATCCACAAAAAGGACAAAGTATTTATTCTTGTTCAAGGATTCCTTTTTCATGGGACTGCAAAGGTCACTGTGAATGAGTTCAAGCTTGTTCTTCGCTCTCCATGTGGTTTCAGCAGGAAATGGAAGTCTGTGTTGCTTCCCCATTTGACAAACCCCACACACTTCATTTGGGATCACTACATCTGGCATATTTCTTGCCATGCCTTCCTTACATAATTTAGAAAGAGCATTATAGTGAAAATGACCAAATCTACAATGCCACAACTTGGATTCATCAACAGTTACATTACATGCATCTTCCTTTTGGATGTTAAAATTTAACATGAAGGACTTATTGATCATAGGCATCCTTGCAGTTAAAGAGCCTTCTTTATCATAGATGTAACATGTATTTCCTTTGAAAAGAACCGAATAACCATTCAATAGCATTTGAGGCACACTTAGGAGGTTATGAGAGAGTAAGGGGACATAAAGAACCTGATTAATATATCTTGGCCCAACCTTGGTTTGAACCAAAATAGTTCCCCTTCCAGCAGCTTCAACAAATTGACCATTTCCAAGTCTGACTTTGATCTTTACATACTTGTCCAGGCTATGAAATAGACTCTCATTCTTTGCCATATGACTTGTGCAACCACTATCAACCAGCCATGTATGAGCATCAGTTTCAGATAATTGAGAGGCAAGAAATATCTTTGCTTCGGGCTCATCTTCTTCTTCTTCTGTGATATTTGCTTGTTGAGTTGCCCCTCCTTTGCCTTGAGCTTTTTTCAGTTTGCAATGTCTTTCAAAATGGCCCACCTTGTTGCAAAACCTACATTGAATGGGAGGCTTGCCTTTGTATCTGCAATCTTCCTCTTTGTGGTTTGTTCTAGTGCAATGTTTGCATGGTGGATAGCTTGACTTTTTGTCTGAATCTGCAGAAATCTGCACCCCTTTCCCTTTGTCTGAACTTCCTTTTGCAGGTTTCTTGCCATATCTTTTGTCTGCTTGCCTCTGTGCCTTGCTTGGAATGCTCCTTCGACATCATCTTCTTCATTTCTAATGCTTAGCCTTTTTTCAAAGGCATAGAGCCTACTGATCAGTTCTGAAATACCAAGTCTTGGGATCAACAGACTCTTCAATGGCTGAAATCTTCGATTCATACTTCATTGGTAGGCTGACAAGAATTTTTTCAGTAATATTTTCATCTGGAAAATCTTGGCCCAAAAATCTGATCTTGTTTGCCACATCAAGTAGCCTTGAAGTATATTCTTTAACACTTTCTCCTTCCTTCATTTTCATGAGATCAAATTCCCTCCTTAAAGTTCTTAAATTGACAGACTTCACTATGTCGTTGCCTTCAAATTCCAGCTTCAGTTTGTCCCACACTTCTTTGGAGACTTAATATTGATAATTCTTGTGAAAACTGCCTCTGAGACAGCCTGGTGAATGCAGGTCAAAGCTTTTGATTTCCTTTGCTTTGCCTCATCATGAATTTTAATTTGATTGAGAGTAAGATTTGCAGGTAGAGGAGGTGGATTAGAATCAAGCTCCACTACTTCCCATAGATTGAGGGCTTCAAGATATGCTTCCATCTTGAAAGTCCATAAATGGTAGTTGTTACCATCAAACTTTGGAGGACCAGACCCAATCTGCTCACTTGAAGACATTTTGGAGTTAAATGAACAGATCCCTCAAGAATACAGCTCTGATACCACTTGTCAATTAAAGATGAAATATGCTGGCAAATACACCAAGCAAAAATGAGAAAATATAACTCTGCCAGAAATCTCTGTTAAAACATAAACATCTTTCCATACAATCAAATGAGAGTTACAAAGCCATTTATACTAGTAACGTAATATACTAATGCTATGAATGTAGACTAGAACATTAATAATAACTCAAATTCCTAAGAGACTTAATACATGCATCTAGAGAACTTATCAACTTCCTAATCAATTAAGCTTTATCTTCAAGATACATGGAATAGTTCTCAATTAACAAATAGTTTACTCATAGGCGTCAAAATAATACTTTCATTGTAGAAAATTTTTTAAGGTTTCATAATATTTAAACATAACATGACTTTACAAACCATATGCAATAGATAAAAATGGTTTGATGCTTAGAATTCATGTAGCTGATTCGACTTAGTAATATAAAGTCCTGTGATTGTTGTTGTTATTATGTATATAAAATTTTTAAATGGTATGGAACTTGAATGCTTGTATGTACGTATGCCTCTATTAATTCATTAAAATTTGAAGTTCTTGGTATATGGGCAAAACTTAGACATGGTAAACTGTTTAAACTGACAAACACACAACTTGCTAGTTGCTGTAGCTGTATCTGTATCTGTTTTGTATTTGTCATCATCACAGGGGCTAGTTATCTTGATCTTAGTTGTATTCTACGACCACTTGGTTGTTGCGGCTCATGGAATTTTGCCATGTTAAATCGAGTGCGATTTTGTTCACCCCCTTTAACGGGGGTGAACATAACCCCGTCAAAAAACTCACGGGGCCTCTCCTCTCCTCTCCCCTCTCTCCCTTCCCTCCTCTTCTCCAACAATCCCCTCTTCCCGCCTTTCTCTCACTGCCTCGCCGCGGAGAGGGAGGATGCAGCAGCGAGGCAGCGGCAGCAAAAGGCAGTTGCTGGAGGGGAAGGGGGGAGAGAAGAGAGGAGAGGAGAGAAACCCTCGTTAAGTTTTTAATGGGGGTTTAGTTCACCCCGTAAAAGGGGGGTGAACAAAATTGCAGTCTGTTAAATCATGTTCTTTTGGGTGCTCACAAGTATGACTTGTAATAAATGAGTGTTTGTTGCATCATAAACTACAGTAGTTTTCCAATTTCCATGCCAGATATGCAATTCCACTAATTTGAAACTCCAGGCGTCTGGTTCGAGGGTCCTCATCATAAGTATGACTTGACATAATGAGTTTTTATTACCTTGAACTACTGTTGGACATCTCAGTGTCATGGTGCCGCCTAATGTAGCATTCTCCCTACCAATGATGTTACCTTTAACACACGGGCCCCTAATATTACTGTTGTACAACTGGTATATTTTGGGTGCATGTGCATAGGTATTTCTAAAAGAATACACTTATGCACCAGAACAGAACAGAACAGTCCCATATTTATGTAATATGCAATTTGGCCATGCTCTACTGTTTTCTGAATCTGTCTGATCGGGTGGTTTGGTTATCTTTTTCAGGAATTTTTGGTGATTCAACAAAGCAAGCTGCCATGATGTCTATCTTAATCTTGATGGATTGGATACTTTGTATAGAATCTGTGGCATGGCATCTTGGTTTAGAGTTGGAGGTGGCGGATCTTGATTCTTGAGAGTAAAAATTGTGGCAAAAAATTGGCCTTAAGAATTGTTTATTTTATGGTCACAAAAATGGTTCAATTTGTTTTATTATGCTTTTAAGAATGGACGACCCAATAAACATATATCATCAATATCATTAACAAGTATTGCGTATTGCTTCGTGCCAGAAATAATGATCCGCTAATTGTTTATCCGCTACTGTTGGTCCAATTTGTTTGGATGTAAAATATTTGACATTAAAAATCATGTGTATATATATAGTGTGTGTGTGTATATGTGTATCTATGTATATCTACGTGTGCACGTGCATGTATATACAGGTCTTGAGAATTGGATATTCCCACTCAGTTCGTATAGTAATCATTTGGATCCTAAAATCAAGGTATTGATTAATTCCTCGTCAATCCCAACTAATCATCTAAAATCAAGGGATCGTGACGACTCCACCCTTCACTCTTGTAGTTGAGTTGTCATTGTTGTTTTCTTGTCATAGATGTAGCCTCTTAGTTAGCCATATTATGCTAAAATGAAGAACTTATGGGAACAGCTTAGTGGTTTTTTAAAACCACACAAAACAGGATACGCTTGTGGAGTTGCAGCAAAAGAGGAGGAGGAGAGGCTTAACGCCTAAATAAATGATGCTTATGGGGGGTTGTCAGTTCCACAATTTGTTATGTAAAGATCCATTGCCAAGCTTGTCAAATGCCTATTCTATTCTATGCTAAAGCTCAAGCCCCTTATAGAACTAACATCATTTAAGGGGAACACGGATGGTTGGTTACAGAGGAAAGGGAGGCTGAGGTGTGACCATTGCAAGCAAGAAAGTGGGTCACATCCAAAGGATAATTGTTTTGAGATTACCGGCTATCCAACAGATTGGCAAGGCAAAAGGAAAGGAAAACCTGCAGTAGTTTCAGGGATAGATCAAGTAGCAAGCCCTACACCCAACGAACCTGCCTTACTTGGGCTTCAAATCTTATATATCATTCTTTAGATTTTTCTCTTTTATTAATGGTTCCCTAACTATTTTATCCTCGTGTAAGTCTCCTAGTGTTACTTTGAACTCTCCAGGTGCCTGGCAAAGGTCTCCATGAAGCTACTCCAGCTTGAACAAGAAGACTTTGATGAGCAAGGAGAGCCAGATGGCTGAGTATTTCTAGAACATGAAAGCACTTCAGTTTTTTTTTTTTTTTGTAAATAAGAATTCATTAAAGAGAAAAACCCCTAAAGAGTTTACATCTTTATATAGAACATACCCCGATCATCACAAAGAAAACTAAAGCAAACAACAACGTTGAAACTACCACTTGAGATGAGACACTGCTTATAATATAAGCAAAAAATAAAACATGCTAGAGGAAGCCTCTAATAAAGCCGCACTTGTAATCTTGAAAACAAAGGGCATACATGATTTCATCTCCCTACGCATTTTTAAGCTTTTGATGCAAATGTCAACATTTTATAATGAAGACATTCGGTTTCTCTCCTGAAAAATACTTAAAGATCACAAATCATTTTTAGGCCACATTTTTTTTTTTTATCCTTTTCTCATTCTTAAGTATTATTTAACTTTTAACATGAATATCAATATTTTATAATGAAAACACTCTGTTACTCTGTTAAAATATACTTTTCACAATATTTTTAGGCCACATTTTTTTTCTTTTTCTCATCCCTAAGTATTATTTGGCTTTGGGCATGAACGCCAATATTTTATGATGAAGACATCTAGTTATTCCCCAAATAATAGCTTAGAGTGTAGAAACATACTTGTTATGTCATAGCTAAAAACCCATTAAAAAGCCCAAAAGCCCAGAATATCTTTTTGGACTAAAAAGCATAAATTTTCCATATACAGGGAGGTCCCACACAAAGTGCGCAACTACGATAAGTCCGACATTTAAAATTTCTTTTAAATATTTCAAGAAAAGGATATATAATTATCCATACCAAATTCTAAATTCTAAAATGGATATAAAATATTTAGATAAGTATCATCCCTAAGAAATTCCATCCCTAAAAAGGGCAAGATAAATGTCATCCATCAAGATAAGCGTTATTTACAAGAATTATAATTCTGTTACATTTTGAATCTTTCCATATTTCTCTATAATTAAGGGGTCATTTATTTCTGAAAAGAGGGACGTCTTTGATATTAATTTTAATACAGTTTCTTTTATCACACTCGGTGTCTAACTTAAACGTCGGAGTGTTTGCATGGGGATCTCCCTCGGCCCTCTGACTGTTTTCTTATTTTGGCAGGCTCAGATGGCTTGAAGACGACGTTTCCATTCTACAAATTTATTGTTGTATCCATGCAACAACAATACTCATATTTCAAATCGTCATTTTATTTGAAAGTTGAGATTTTATGATGTTAATCTCCAGTTACTAAGCAATTCAAAACATAGGAATAGAATTATTTTGGCTCGCCAATAATGCTGCAATGCCATAATTTGCAATGATTGAGGAAATGATAAAGTAGACAACCATATTTAAACAACACACAAAATCAAATACACCAACTGGGACGCAGAATGATATTGATTACCGAAGCATCGATTGTTACGCACTTGCCAAATAAAGTAGATCATCGCTGGCAAGATAAGTCGATTGGCTACCTGCCAAGGACCTTCGCCATGCCATTTTGAAGCCACCCACTTGAATGAACGTCCCCACCATCAATTGGATGGTTCGACACATTAACAATTCTCGCATACTAATACACAAGACAATCGTGTTAGTTCAAGTTTAAGGATCAATACACAATCTCAACTAGACGACAAGATCATTATTTACAATGGTATATGATCAATCATCTATGTCACATTCAGTGCGTTATTCTCCAACAATCACTCACGAGTTTACTAGAGACATTCTTATGTCATAAGGTATGTGACTCACCACCCCTAACCATTAGTATCTCATACTAATCAAGCTAGTAAACATCGTGTTAGTCCATACTCGACTAATTAGAGTCCCCATCTGATTAATCTAATGACTAGAAATATTTAAGACATCCTATCACCAGATAATTTCTTCACATATTCTTAACACCTTAAGAATAAAACTCTCAAACAGGAAATTTAAGAACTCATTCATATAACAATAAATGCTAACTTTTACCTCAAGCTCAAAAAACATGTTGGTTGCTTCTATTACGCGTCTGACATGAACTCTTCGGTCTCTCGATTGAGCTCCCGTGATCTCATCACATATCAGCTCACCAACATTTTTCCTGAACCAGCTCTTCGTCCGCTTCAGTACCTATCCTTGGCTAACCAAGCCATCCCTACAAGTGTAAGAGACTAAGTCAGTCCACCCGTAGGCTGTCCTAGAACCCTTAGTTGGACCAGTGCTAGGACCATCTCAACGAAGGTGAACAGGAGTTGGGACCATTTTTCCAAAGGGAATGTCCATCTCATGGATCTGAAGCGAGATATAACAAATGAGGCGGCGACTGTAAATCCACCACCGATAACTTTTGCCGAACAACCTTTGAAAACTCATCAGAAACCCCATCTATTGTCACTGCCTAGAACTCTTGTTGTCACAACTGCTGGAACCACCAAAGAACGAACCACGATCTTCTCTGGCCTCCTGTAATAGCCCACTCTTAGTCATTGGCAACTCTTGGCGCACTGGAGATGCTGTTTTCCGATTACCCACATCGGTCTCTTGCAACGACCACGGCAAACTCCTTTACTTGTTCTACACGTTGCTGTCCATTTTTCCGACGATTAATTTTTCTGGCCACGAGCTTTTGTCCATCCTTGGAGTGTCCGATGACTACAACTCCTTGCAATCTATTTTCTTCTCCACATGAGAAGATTGAATCAACGGAGGAGAAGACCGAAAACTGCTCCAAATTGTTAGCGCAAACACTGCTTCCTCTTCCATATTTATATGTATCTCATACATATTGGAGTCGAGACAGAAGAGGGATGCCTGGTACGGGTGCTATTTCAGCGCCACCTTTTCGTTCTTTCTGTCCGTTTAATCCACCCCAATAATATATATGTGTATATGATATATATATATATAATCGGCAGCTTTGGTGGGGGAGAACCTGTCTCCCTTGATTATTTCTAGAGATGGCAATTGCAATTCAAATGGTGAGGCATCGATCCAATATCGAATTAATTAATGTGATTAAAAATTATTTGATCGGATAATGGTTTGATTTAAAAAAAAATCGAATACTAATTTAATAAATATGATTTAGTTATGATTTATATTAAATTCAAACCAAAACCTAGACCGAATATGTGGGTAATCGAACCGAATATACATATATAATATATATATATATTTATTTAATATATTATATATACACATAATATATATTGACTTATGCATTTTTTTATAAGTATTTTAACTGATGCATTACAAATATATAAAATATTTAACATATATAAAGTAATTAATAAATAAAAATAAAATCTAATCTTAAATTATTTTATTTTATTTTTATCAATCAAATAATTATTAATAAAAATAACTAATTAAATATTTAAAAAAAAAACCCTAATGGGAGATTATGGATGAAATTAAAAAAATCATGATTAAAACAGAAACCAAATGGTTTGAGAATGATTTTTAATTTTTAAAACTAATGAGTGATTATTTGATTTTAATTTTAGTAATTTAAATTTAATTTAATTATAATTTTGATAAAACCCAGAATCAAATCGAAGCATTACCTACACAGGCTTAATGCAATTAATTGCGCTGCAGGCTGCCCCATCAACTGTCTTTTATTCTATTTGCTATTCAGCCAATTTCAATACCATCAGCGAGAGCCATCTCCTCCCTTTTAAATTGATTTTGACTTTTCAACATCAATTATCTTCTTCTTCTTCTTTAATAATTAATTCTTATGATATAATCCATGTATAATAATTTGTAATATCTCAGTAATTAAGAAAAATAATAAATTAATTTTTATAATTAAAATAATTGATTTATGATTTAATAGTATTTTATGGGAGTTAATTTAGTATAAAAATTAATCTTTATAAATATATAAATAAGAGAATCTTTTAACTTTGTGGTTACTTATATATATATAGAGGAGTCTTAGGTTCAGGGTTGAAGCTTAAGGAGTGAAATGTTAGATTTTATTTTTTAACAAAGGAAGCTAGTATTAGTGTATAATTAATTGGTACAGATATGTTAATAAGAAAGCTTGTAGATGGAGTGGTCATGCATGAACACGAAGGAATAAATAAGAGGTCTTGGGAGGTTGAAAAAATATTTTTGGAGGGCGCGAGGCTATGTGGGCCCACGGGCCATGTGCAACCATGTGGGGGTGGGGGCACCATGTCAGCTAACCAGGTTAGTGGGATGAATAATTAATAAAAAAAATAAAATAATTAATTAAAAAATAGACATAATGATGGAAGTGGGTGAGGATTTAATTATATTTATATTAATTTTAAATAAATTCTCTATAAATACTAGAGATTTGAGATTTGGAGAAATTGTTTGAGAAAGAGAGATTGGGAAATAATATTGAAATTGGAGATTTGAGAAATTGAGTTTGAGAGAGGGATTGAAATAGGCAGCACACCATTGGAGAGATTGGAAAAAAAAAATAAACAGCGAGTTAAGTACAAAATATCTGAAATTTGATAGAAGTTAATTTTTAGTAATATATTCTTTTTATCTTATTATATTTAATTTTTGTTAGAAGAATTTTGAGGCGTGCATTGGTGATTTTTATCGGATTAAAAAAATCTTTCAAGAAAGACAATAAACATTATTTCTGTAAGAGTATATATGTTTTATATGTAAATTATTGTGTTATGATTTATATATAATAATAGAAGAGTGCCTAGGTATGAGACTATGATTTGGGGCTGACAAACCTCGTGTTAGGGTCTGAGGAAAATCATATGGGGTCATCAAAAGTCTGAGATGGATGAGGTAGACGGGTTTACATGCATGATTCATTCTATATTTTTTTATGTTTGTCATGAATTTATGATTTGTTATTTTATATATTGTCTTTACTAAGTCTTAAAACTCACCCCTTATCACTAACAATACAAATGGCTTGGGTTCTAGAAAGGAAAATATGATAATGCTAGATGCATCGTTGGTAGATGCAGTTGATGAGTCATGAGAGAATTTTTGATATTTATGGATTTATTTTTTGAATTATCATGTTTTTTCTTTTATGTGTGTAGAACAAATGGATCCTGCAGTAAAATTAGAATTTTTACTATTTATTGATAAATTATGGATTTTATGTAAATTTATTTCCATGATCTCATCATGTCTCTGTAACAGTTCTGAGAATTTCAAGCCTGTAACTCGACCAAGATTTGAGTGCTCTCTACTACTATTTTTTTTTAGGGGCTCAAGTTTTTGGTGAGCGAAAATGACAAAACTTGGATTCCACTCAGAGTGCCCTAACCTGTAGGAGCATAGCCGACCTTCAAAAATCTGGAAAGTGGTAATGGCTGTAACCGTGCATTACAATAAAACCCCGGATCAAGGTGGGACTGAGGGCGCCACAGTTGGTATCAGAGCTTCGTTGTTATGAGAGTTTGGTTGCAGAATATGGTTGAGGATACTAGGACATGGTTGAGTATGAGATTACAAGGGGAGATTTAGGTGCCAAAAGTTATGACTATTGAATAGTGTGTTGAATGGGTGCCACTATAAAAGTAGATTTTCCATATCAGAAAATAAGTTAGACTATTTATTATTTTTTTTTTGTAAGAGATACTATTCACTTGTTTGGTTACTAGATTTAAGTGTGGTGTGTGGAAGTGTATGTCTAGGAAAAGTTCTGGCTAAGAAAATATTTAGTATTCAAGAGTGTCTATTTGTGACCCACATCTTTTTCTTAGGAACTTATCTAGTGTATTATTCACATATAGACATTATTCCAGTATACAGTTACTATTCATAGTGAATAGTGAAAGCTAGTTCAAACCTGATGGAAGATAGGAGTCTTCGATACAATTAGTAATATGTACATGCGACTTTAGCTAAGTGGTGTGTTAGTAAGTTGTTACTTAAATGATTATGTGAAATAGAATGTTAATTTCCTTTGTCGTGCATTGACTTGAGTAGTTAATGGATATTTGTTATGACAATTCTATGATATAAGGTTGAAATGAGCAATAAATATTGTGCAGATGGTATCAGTTACTCGACGAAATGCCCATACACCAAGCGCCTCTAGTGCTAGAAATGCTAATCAAAGGCATACGATGAAAACATTAGGACACTCCCTAGACGAACAAAGTCGTCAGGTGGGCGAAGAGACACATCGTGAGCAACCAATGGATATAAGGCAGCCATTTGGCTTAAAGCTTTCATGGATCTGTGGCCCCCAACATTCAAGGGACAACTTGAGGCTGACCCTAGTATGGTAGAATATTAGTTGGAAGATATTCACCAACTATTAGATGCTAAAAGATTGGAATGCTTAGTTAGCGGGGCCCAAAGAACAATCACTTCCAATCGACTGGAACCAATTCAACGAAGCATTCAACAAAAAATATTATCCTCATGATTAACAGCTTTAGAAAAAGCGAGAGTTGTTGGTCCCTTAGGGTATGGCCACTTAAGAAAGGGAGTGAATTGAGTAATTATTTTTTTTTAATTTTAATAAATATTCTTGATTAATGATTTTATTGAAAAATATATATTTGATAAATATAATAAATTATATTTGAGATTAATAATAAATCTAAGCCACAAAATATAACAAAAATAAATACAATGAGGTACAAGACAATTTATAATGGTTCGGTATTTTCACACACACCTAATCCACTCTCACAAGGTCTAACCACCCTTGGGGTTCCACTAAATCAAAAGCACTAAGATTTTCACACTAGCTCGAAACTAGATACACACATAGATTACAATGGGTTCTAGGCAACCACACTACACTAAGGTTTTCTTCCTATCTTACATTGGAAACTAAATTCACCTAGATTTTAATGGATTTAGGAAACCTATACAATCCTCAATAATAATTTAAATGTTTACAAATAATTTGTCCACGCTTGGACACAAATAAACAATTAAGAACAAATTATACAAGGTAATAATATTTAAATAAATAAATAAATTTATAATATCAAATAGAGAAATTCAGATTTGTCGTAGAAGACTTGAAGAACTTTCTCCTCTTGCCTTATGGCTCTTCGGTGGATGACCAATGAATCTTTCAGAGCCTTGGAATACTTGAAAATTAGCTTGAGAGCTTTTGGATGTGCAATATGTGCAATGGATACTCAAAAAATGAGTTTAGGGGGTATTTATAAGCATTTTAGTCACTAAAGAAATGATTAATATGAAATTTGAAATTCAAAAAATATTTAAACTTTATCAAATAATAAGAAAACATGTCTCACATTTAATTCAAAATAAATTTACTTTTTACATAAGAAATCAAGATTTGAAAATTCAAATATAAGCTTTTGAGACATAAGTGATTAAAACAAGAAAACATGTCTAAAAATAATCTCTTTTAATTCAAAATAAATTTATTTTTTGCATGAGTAAGAGAAAACATGTCTAAAACCAATTCTCTTTAATTCAAAATAAATTTACTTTTTGTATGAAAAAGAGAAAACATGTTTAAAAGTAATTCTTCTTTAATTCAAAATAAATATACTTTTTGCATAAGTAAAAAAAATATTATTAATAAATAAAAATTCAAACATAAACTTTTGAGACATAAATGATCAAAAGTAAGAAACATGTCTAACGACAATCCACCTTTAATTCAAAATAAATTTATTTTTTATATGAGAAATAAATACATTTATATCATAAAAATATTTTTGTTAATCATCAAAACTTAATTAATATGAGCAAGTTGACTCAATATTCTCTCCCTTTTTGATGATGACAAAAAAATGATTTATGAGATTATTAATTTGATAAAATATTTTTTAACTCTCCCTTAATTTTATACTATAAGCTCACCCTTTCAAAAATACTAATAGCATAAAAGTGTTTTGGATATAACTTAATAGATAAAATAATTTTAAGAGTTTTAAAGACCAAACCTGATTGTCTCTTAGATATACTATTTCCTCACATACACGAAAAAATATCATAATACATTTTTCTTTCCCTATACAAAAATAATATAGAATTCACACTCTTATACATACAATCTCTCATCTCATAACATCTTATTCTTCTCCCCCGTTTTGTCATAATAAAAACGACATTGTTAACGAAAAAAATAAAGATAGGTAAAGACGGCTACTTTTCAGGATGCAGTTGCTATAGTAGTGAATATTGAAAAGAAATTAATGAATTACGGGGAAATCACTTGTGAGAAAGAAATGTCTAGTGATGGTCTGAATAAGACCACAACTGAACAGGGATTTCGGTTTAACTGTTCGGGAACTAGTCGATTTAAGAAAGAGCAGAAGCCATGCCCGTACTGCCATAAACCTCATGGCAGAATTTTCCTTGTAAGGCTGCCAGGATAACAAAGGGATGCCACCATTGCGGTGAGATTGGATATTTTATCATAAATTGCCCAAAGTGGAAGGAACTATCTACTGACCAGCAAGCTCTACTAGCCATTGGAATCTAAAGGAGACCGGTGATGTGTTTCACTTGTAATACACTAGGACACATTTCTTCTCAGTGCCCACAACGTGAAAGAATTGGACCGACAAGGCCAATAGATGGAGGAGCACCGATGATTACAAGGAGAGTATTTAATTTGACCAAGACTGATGATGTGGCTGATCCAAGGGTGATATATAGAAAGTAGACTTCTTGTTCAAGATATATTTATGCATATCTTGATAGATTCAGGAGCTACGCATTCATTCATATCTTATTCTGTAAGAAATTGTGCAAGACTAAACACTAAGGAGTTATGTGAACCCGTGGGTGTGTAATCCCCAATGGGAATCATGTCCCTTACTCACCGAGTTGTGCCAAAGTACCAGATCATAATAGGGGAGACCATATTTCTGATAGACTTGAACTTATTAGAAATCTAGAACTTTGATGTCATGTTAGGTATGTAATACCCATGAATGATTTGAGGTCATAAATAATATTTGATGAATGGTACAAGTGGAATTATCAAAAGAATAAGGCTTTAGGACACACTATTGCAGTCTTAAAAGACCGAAGTGGCTCGAGGGAGTACCCCGGACCTTAGATAGCCAAGGAAAATGGTATAATATCGACAAGTGATTCGAATTATGATTTTTAGTGATAAAATAAATTGGATCAGGAACAGTTTTCGGTACAGCTGTTGACCGGGCTGAGAAAATCGAATCGACGTAGGAGACATCCGAAAAGTCAACGGAGCATGTTAGGGACTAATATTTTATGTATAGAACAACCCTTAAGAGATTTCGGGTTAAATTGAATGGATTTAAGGTCAAATCAATCAGTCGGGCCTAAGTGCAGTTTTCTAAATTTACCCGAGGGAGGTCAAAACGATAATTTTTCGAAAGTTTCAAGAATGAAATGAATAGTACAAGACTTGTGGTCCTTAGTGGTATATTTGGAAAGATCAGGGGTGTATTAGTAGGGGCTAAAATGTCAAATGAAGAAATCAGGGGGTGAAAATGCAATTTAGCAAAATTTTGCAATGTGAACGCGAGGGAGAAAACGGCCGCCGCACTGCCACCGCACGTGGAGGCCGTTTCCGGCGATGGGACGGCCGAGGCTTTCTTGGGGAAGGTTGTATACGACCGTGGGATTCTTGGGGAGCAAGGGTGGTCGGTGATTGGCTAAATTTTGGTCGATTTTCGGGTATAAAAGAGAGGCCGAGGGTTTCGACTTTTTGGAGCTCAAATCGGTCGTGTTAGAGGATGAATCGATGAGAATGGATAAGGGGCTTTCGATCCTTATGAAACGGAGAAGATTTTGTGAGTATTTTGAGGGATTTTGGTGTTCGTTTAAGGCCGTTTGGGGTTTGGCCGATCGAAAGTGGCGGACTGCCTTCTGCCACCTGCAACTAGCCGTTTGGGCCACTTTCCGGTGGCCTTTCGGCCTAAAAATGGTGCCAATAGGATCGACTCATCGAGGGCTTGAAGGGGGTGTGCTCAGATCGGTCATCGGAGGGGTCGTCGCCGGCCGGTCTTGAGGAAGAAGACGACGCGGGTGGCTGCACGCGCCAGCCTCCATGCGCAGCCACGCGTAGGGAGCGTGAGAGCGCGTGCGAAGGGCTATTTTGGTAATTTTAATTCCAATATTTTTATTTAATTATTCTAGGAATTATTGTGTTGAAATATTTCAGAAAATAGTTGAAGAAATAATTATTTTGGAATTAACGAGGAGAAAATTGGGAGAAAATAGAGAAAATTATGGAAAATTGAGGAAAATGGATTTTAATGCTTCCTTAATTAAATATGGTGTTTAGGAATTATTGTGGCTCGAGGATGAGTATAAGTTCAAGCATTTGGGATTTGGCACGCAAACCGAGGCGTTACACGAGGATTGAGGCGATCTGAATACATTCTAGGTGAGTGGTTTGATTCCAACTTTTCCTTGTCTTGGAAGTGTGTTTAGGTGCTTGTGGTGAGTTCTAGTGAGTGGTTATACCCTCCTAGACATAAATTGTTTTACAAGGCTTTTGCTTATGATCATTGTGTCGATATTTGCTATATTGCATTAACTGTTTTATTTTAAAATGTTGGTGCATGGCGTGTAAATTTTCATATCATTTGGGGTTAAGTTTAATTGCATCGTTGGGTCCGTATGGGGCGGGATGGGGTCTACTTGAGATTGGGACAATGTTAATCCAGGTGAACGGGTGTCACACTGGGGCACTTGAGGGAATAATGTTAAACCAGGTGAACGAGTGTCACGACGGTGCACTCGAGGGATTAACGTTGGACCAGGTGAACGTGTGCCATAGTGGGGCATTCGAGGGATTAAGTATGTCAAGGTGATATCTCGAGTTAGACATGTCTTGCATATTTACGTTTGTCTGAGTATGCTATGCTCGTGTGTCTCCCATGCATTGTATGAACTGTTTTATGCCGTCGCTTAGATGTTTATCATCTAACTTGGGCTATGCCCCTGGAACGTTTAATGTTCCAGCCAGGAACTGCTGCGAGGGCAAAGATGTGGCCGGTTGAGGGCCAATGGTGCTTAGTTTGTTAAGTCATTGTAACGTTTGGAGGATTTAACATGCATTTCAGGTTGTAAATGAACAGTTGTATATAGCAATTTTATCATTTGACCTGTATACGTATTTTGCTATGGAAAAACAATGTAAGAACTATGGTGTTTTGGTATTAGTGTATCCGCTGCGTTGTATTAAGACTCGTTTAGTTTAAGATTATTGATCTTGATAGTTAAATGGGCAAGACTGGGGTTCGCGGGGTTTTGTTTCTGCATGTGAAGATTGTTCTTGAAATACCGCTCGTGTTGAATTTAAAGAGAAAAAAAAAAGAAATCCCGGGAATACCCTTATAGTGACACGCCTGGCGAGACGGGGTGTTACAAGGTATGTATTTCTTGTTTCGGTATCAAGCACAGTTGGACTATTGGAAATGAACAATTAGTTTAGTTGGACTTGATGGGCAAGTTGTGAAATTTAAACGTGCACATGTGGGGCAACCTCTAAAGATCATATATGCAATATGAGGTCAAAGATATTTGGGTAAGGGAGCCTTTGGGTATGCTGTGCAAGTTACTACTAGTGAAAAACTTCATAAAACGATAGAGAACGTTGAGATAGTAAAAGAGTACTCAGATGTGTTCCCAGAGGATCTATCAAGTTTGCCTCCTAATAAGGACATTGAGTTTGCCATTGGTTTATTGCTTGAGGCCTAAATCTGCCCTGTATCAATTCCTCCTTATAGAATGGCTCCAGCTAAGTTACAAGGGCTTAAAGTGAAATTGCAAGATTTGCTAGACAAGGGTTTTATTCGACCCAGTACATTACCCTGGAGAACTCCTGTATTGTTTGTACGAAAGAAAGACAGAACTTTGAAAATGTGCATAGACTATTGTGCTTTAAATAGGGTGATAGTTAAGAATAAGTACCCCTTACCTCGAACTAATGATTTGTTTAACTAGCTACAAAAGGTTTGAATATTTTCCAAGATCAATTTGCTATCGAGGTATTATTAATCGAAGATAAAGGAAGAAGATATTTCTAAAACAACGTTTTGATCACGATACGGTCATTACGAGTATTTGGTAATGCCTTTTGGTTTGACTAATGCACCTACAACATTTATGGATCTCATAAATCGAATATTCCAATCGTATCTGGACAAATTCAAGATTGTTTTCATTGATGATATACTGATGTACTTGCCAAATAAGAAGACTCACCGAGAGCATTTGAGAATCGTTTTTTCCACATTAAGCAATCACAAGTTGTATACTAAGTTTAGCAAGTATGATTTTTGGTTGATAAAAGTAGATTTCTTGGGTCACATAGTTTCAAGGCAAGGAATATCGATGGATCCTGCCAAGGTCGAAGTAGTGAATGAATGGACACGACCTACTACTGTATCCAAAAAAGGGTCGCAATTTTGCAAAGATATTATCGCAATTTTGTTGAAGGATTTTCAAGTGTCGCTACTCCTTTGACTCAACTGACTAGAAAAAGGGTCAAGTTTGTATGGAATAACCTTTACAAAAGAAGTTTTCAAGAACTTAAGCATCGATTGACGTCACTTCTAGTATTAATCATACTTGTAGGTTCTGGAGGGTATGAGGTGTATACAGTGTTGGAAATGTATGCCCTAAAGACACGTTTTGTTTAATTTATGGTAATGATGTTTCTTTTATTCAGTTTATGGCACATATATTATTTGCATTTAATTGTTGGAAAGGTGTCCATGCTATTAAGTAAGTGATTCATGTGATGGGTCGTTCTTCACAGTTAGGCATGAATCATGGGTACTTAATAAGTAAGAAAATATTACTCTTGATCTTTTGATAGAACTGGGTATTCTATCATGATAAGATCATTGTGCAATAGATCCTAATGGAGGATGGCTTGCCTTAGCCAGTAAACAGTCCGTTTACTCTAATTGTACAAGCGCATTTGGAATGCGTAGAGTGGACCTGTGATAGAAGCTAATGACAAAGTACTAATTATCATGGAGCTAGTCTATCACTGCTACTACGTGGACGAGTACTCTAATACTTGAGTATTAGTTGGTGGTCTAGTGAACCTAGAGCTATATTCTTAGATTCATTGTAGGTGAGGTCTATCAAAGATCAATATCCTTTTAAGTTGGGAGTATGGTTTCTAATTAGCTAAGACAGACTAATACAAGATAGTTTCTGTGATTCACCCCCTTGTGATTGTCCAAGAATAATCGAATAATCCAGGGCCCTGGGAACGTGACTTAAGAGTGTGTGCTTCTAGGTAGCTCCCAGTGATAAGCAAGTACATTCGAGTAGTCATGGATTATTGGACTAGTGATCTAAGGATGGTAGAAGTCATTTAGAAAGGTGTTAGTACATTATTCCTTTCTAAATGATGGGTGTTACGCAGAGGGGTATTTTCGTCATTACACTAGTAGGTCAAAGACATGGCATATGCAAAATTATTCGTGGGGTCAGTGTTACCATATGGTGATAGTTGGAACACTTAGAATGACAAAATATAGCTACTAGGTAGCAGGGATATTTTGGTCATTTTAGTAGCCGTGAATAATTTGTCTTTTGGTCCCCGGGGTAGCTCGATGTAACTCATGTATTTTTTAATACATTTGGCTTGTTGGATGAATTATATTGAGAGAGAATTATTTTATTCAGAATGGTCCATTGGGCTAGAATAAAATAATAGTTCATTAGGGTTTTTAATTAATTAATTGGGCTAACCCAATTAGAAAATTAATTAAAAGGTCTTAGCCCATTAGGGTTTGGCCCACTAGGGTTTTAACCCTAGGGTTCTCCCTATATATATCTCTCTTTAGTTGTTTTTTCATCTAAGTCGTTTTTCATTCTTCTTCACCGAAGAGAGGCCACGAGTTCGAGTCATACTCCGGAAGATCGAAAGGGTGCGTTTGAGTTTCTGATGCGACGAAGCCGAAGGCTAGCAGGACAGCCGTCGTCTCCACAACGCGAAGAAGCTCCCATCGCTCCATTCCGTCCGGTAATCCGCCGCAAAAGTAAGTCTCCTAGATTCTTATCAATACGAGGAACGTTTTTGATTTTAAAACGCTTCCGTTGCATGCTTTGTTTCCTCGTTCATGATCCTTCATACAGATGCCTCAAGAGTAGGTTTGGGGTGTGTGTTGATGCTACACAGGAAGATAATTGCATATGGATCTCGAAAGTTACTACCCCATGAGAAGATCTACCCAGTGCATGACTTGGAATTAGCAACTGTGGTGCATGCTTTGAAATTGTGGCCACATTATCTATATGGGGAAAAGTTTATCATAGATGCAGATCATCAAAGTTTAAAGTATACCATCTCCCAACGAGACTTAAACCTTCACCAATGTCGATGGAGGGAACTCTTGAAGGACTACGATTGTACCATTCAATATCGTCTTAGACGGGCAAATATTATCATAGACACATTGAGTCGAAAGAGTTACATGTCAAGAGTTTGTTTGGCGGATCTATGGACCTTAACTGAAGAATTTGCTAAGTTAATTCTCAAGGTGGAATCGTGAGGAAACACTGCAGTTGTGGCTGTTAAAACGGGAGGTGCTATGGCACACACCAAGATGGGGGTGAATTGGATATTTTAAAAATCTTGATAGAACTTGAAAACTTTTTTACCCAATTGAGGTTTTAGTGATTTAAAACATAGAACATATGAAATGACAAATGTAAAGTAAGAAGAACAAAATAACACAAATGATTTATAGTGGTTCGACTTAAACCAAGCCCAATCCACTACCTTAGCTCCCACTAAGGATTTTGCAAACAATCCACTAAAAACCCCCTACTTAAACCAAGTAGGTCCTCTAGTCCAAGACTAGGAATTACAATCTCTTGCTTATACAAGCAAGCCTTCTAGCACCTAGCTAGGAAATACAAAACCTCCCACTCAAAATGGGCCCTCTAGCTACACAAGCTAGGAAGCATAAGAAATATAGAATATGAGAGAATCTAAGAGATGAATCTCTTAGTTACAATGTCTCTCAAGATTAAACAAGTCTTAAATGAATGTATTAACAATAATAGAACAAAGCCTTGGAGAGAAAAGTATAACAATGAAAGCACAGAACACTGTAAATACAAACAAATATAAAATGTAAGCTCAAATCAATTCGTTCCCGTCTATTAGTCTTCTCTTAATCATCCTTAAGTTGTATTTATAGGCTTCCCAAAAGATTAAAGAGAGATGTAGCCGTTTGTGACCGTTGGAGTTTGAAAAACTAGCCGTTGGAACCTATCTGCAAAAGATATAGTCGACAGAAGAAAATGCATAGTTGACTATTTTTACAAGTAAAACAAAACATAGTCGACAGACAAGAAGGCATAGTCGACTATCTTATAACACAAATTTTACATAGTCGACAGACACATAAAAATAGTTGACATATGCAAAAATATGAAGAGGATTTTGAATTTTATGAACAAAAATATTCGACAGATGAAAAGCCATAGTCGACTATCCTTATATGATAGTCGACAGAGTGAAAAATAGTTGACAGAAGCCTTAAATAGTCGACAGATCAAATCAGCATAGTCGACTATTTTCAAACATAGTCGACAGCACTAAACCACATAGTCGACTATCCATAGACATAGTCAACAGAACATAAACACATAGTCGACTATTCTTTTTATAAAAACTGAAATGATAAATGATAACATGAAAAAAAATATTTTGAATGATAAAATTCTTTAACATTGAAATCTCATAACTTTATTTCATCATCAAATAAAATTATTTTTCATCATCAAAATTATATCAAATGCAAAACATCAGTGGCACAAATGCACTTGCAGGTTGACTTATGGGAAGAAATTAAACAGGCTCCTGCTTATGAGGGTAATTTGAAGCAATGGATGGATGAGAACGAACAACCAAAATGACTTGAATTTGAATTCTGTAATGGGATACTCTGAATGAATGGAAAGTTGTACATGCCTTCTTATGGTGGACTACAACAAAAAATTATGAGTGAGGCACATCGTACTTTGTATACAATGCACCCCAAAACCATCAAGATGTATCAAGATCTTCGAGAGGTATGTTGGTGGCTAGGAATGAAGAAAAGTGTGGCTGAGTTTGTGAGAAAATGTGACATCTTCCTATGAGTGAAAGCTGAACACCAAAAACCATTGGAAAGTTTGCAACCTTTGGAGATTCCTGAGTGGAAATGGGAACATGTGACAACAAATTTTATCATGGGATTACCTGGAACACCAAGGAAAGTTGATGCCATTTGGGTGATCGTGGACAGATTAACAAAGTCAGTGCATTTCTTATCCGTGAAAAGTATCATATGTGTTGATCAGCTTGCCCGACTATATATTCAAGAAATTGTTCGGTTGCACTGAATTCTAATAAGTATTGTGTCTGATAGGGATAGTCAATTTATGTCCAACTTTTGAAGGACTGTGTAGGAGAAACTAGGGACCCAAACAAACTTTAGTACAGCTTTTCACCCCCAAACAAATGGTCAAACAGAGCATGTCAATCAAATTTTAAAGGACATGCTCAAGGCATGTGTGCAAGATTTTTGGGGCAATTGGGATGAATATTTGTGTTTAGCAAAATTTGCCTATAACAATAGTTATCAAGCAAGCATAGAGATGGCACCCTATGAAGCGTTATATGGATGACGATGTTGGTCGCCAATATGTTGGCTGGAAGTATGAGAAAAAGAACTTACTAAAACTGATCTTGTGGATAAAGCTAACCAGCAGATTGGGGTGGTTCTTGAAAACATGAAAGTAGCCCAAGATCGGCAAAAGCAGTATGTAGATCGTTAAACTCGACCTTTGAAATTTGTTGTGGGAGATTTGGTGTACCTTCGAGTTATCCCACTATAACTAGCTTTTAAACACCAATGAGGAGGAAAGTTGGAACCTCGATATTTAGGCCGGATTAAAGAGCGAATTAGTCCTATTGCCTACTGACTAGAATTACCTGAGGTGTTATCTGGATTGCATGATGTATTTCATGTCTCTCAGCTATGAAAACACGTCTATAACCTGAATTTAAATTGTTAGCTGAGGAAATTGACCTCTAGCCTAACCTGTCATTTGAAATGCAACCGGTGAAAATATTGGATCGCCAAGATCATTAATTACGACATAAGGTTATTCCCATGGTGAAAGTGCAATGGGGTCAACACTCAAAGCGGGAAGCGACATGGGAAATAGAGGAGAAAATACGGGAGAAATATCCTTATTTATTTGAGAATTGTGGTTAATTTTGAAAGTTTATTTGTGATATAAATGATTATTCAAAAATTTCAAGAACGAAATTTATTAAGAATGGGAGATTGTAACATCTCGATATTTAGAGAAAATAATAAATTAATTTCTGTAATTGAAATAATTTATTTATGATTTATTAGTGATTTTATGGGAGATGATTTAGTATAAAGATTAATCTTTGCAAATATATAAACACGAGGGTTTTGTAGCTTAGTGGTTACTTGTGTACAAGGGAGCTGTTAGATTCATGGTTCAAACCTTGGGGAGTGAAATGCTAGAATTTATTTTTTAGCAAAGAGAGCTAGCATTAGTATATAATTAATTGGTGTGTATATTTTAATAAGAAGGCTTGTACATGGAGTGGTCACACGCATGCATGAAGGAACCAGAGGTCTTGGGTTTGAGACTTGGGAGGTTAAAAAAATATTTTTGGAAGGCGCAGGGCCATGCGGGCCCACGAGTGCATGCGACCATGAAGGCCTGGCGGGGTAAACTGGCGTGGGCCGACATGTGGCCACGGGGCCATGTGCGACCATTTGGGGTTGAGGCCAATGTGTCAACCAATTACACGTTGGTGGACTAGTTTGTCTGCCATGGGAGTTTGGGTTGAAGAAAGAGGTTAGTGGGCTAAATAAATAATCAAAAGAATCAGAATAATTAATAAAAAATAATTAATTAAAAAAAAGATAGACATAATGATGGAATTAGGTGAGGATTTAATTATATTTATATTAATCTTAAATAAATTCCCTATAAATACATGGGATTGGGGATTTGGAGAAATTATTTGAGAAAGAGAGATTGGGAGATAACATCAAAATTGGAGATTTGAGAGATTGTTTGAGAGAGAGAGAGATTGAAATAGGCAGCACCAAGAGATATTGGAAGAAAGAAATTGAGTTAAGTAGCAAAGTAAATAGAAAATATTTGAAAGTGGATAGTAGTTAATCTTTAGTAATATATTCTTTTATCTTATTATGTTTAATTTTTATTAGAGGAATTTCAAGGCGTGTATCGGTGATTTTTATTGGATTAAAAAAATCTTTCAAAGAAAACAGTAAACATTATTTCTGTAAGGGTTTATATGTTCTATGTGCAAATTATTCTGTCATGGCTTACATATGATGATAAGGGAGTGCCAAGCATGAAGCTATGATTTTGGGCTAATGGAGCTCGTGTTAGGGTCTAGGAAAAATCATATGAGGTCACCAAGAGTCTGAGATGGATGAGGTGGATGGGTTTGTATGCATGATTTATTTTATATTTTTTTATGTTTGTCATGAATTTATGATTTGTTATTTTATATATTGCCTTTACTAATCTTAGAATTCACCGCTTATCACTAACCATACAGATGGCTCAGCTTCTAGAAAAGAGAAAATGGTAATGGTGGATGCATCGTCGATAGATGTAGTTGATGAGTCATGAGAGGATTTTTGATATTTATGGGTTTATTTAGTGAATTATCATGTGTTTGTATTTTATGTGTGTAGAACAAATGGATCATGCGGTGAAATTGAAATTTTTACTATTTACTAATAAATTATGGATTTTATATAAATTTGTTCCCATGATCTCATCATGTCTCTGTAATAGCTTTGAGAATTTCAAACGTGTAGCCTGACTGAGATTTGAGTGCCCTATGCTGTTATTTTTTTTTTAGGGGCTCAAGTTCTAGGCGAGCGAAGGCGGTGAAACTTGGATCCCACTCAGGACGCTCTAACCTGTAGGGGCATAACCGACCTTCAAAAATCTAGTAGGTGGTCGTGGTTGTAACCGTGGATTACGATGGCACCGCAGAAGTGGGATGGCGCCACATAATTCTATAAATAAATATTATATAAGAATTAATTACACACTGAAAATAATTCTCATAAATAATATATAGCTAAAAATCTCATTAATTTTTATTGATGTTTTTTATAATCATTAACTCTTAATGATAATTCAACCCCCACTGACTCTTAATAGTGGAAGAGCAATCAATGAGATCATATTCACTAATTTGGAGCATTACCTAATTAGAGTATGACTTCACATCTATGTAGCAATCAGGATACGTTAACTCTTTGACGCCAATCAAACACTTTGATCTATTAAGAGGATATTTCCATCTCCCAAAACATCTTGAAAGATTTTGAGTATCCTCTAATTAGGATTCAGGACAATCCTAATGGCAATAAAGTTAGAGCCTCTTGTAAACCTATTTAGACTCTCGATTACCATGCACTATAATCCCTTCATTGACTAATATCCCGATCAACTGAAAGCCATGGACTAACTAAACTCACAACACTCGGTAACTATGCAAGATCCAATTTGGGGTGATTGAGATGACACATTGAAACTCTTCAGACATCGAAAACTCCTTTACGATCGTGCGTACCTTAGCCAAGGATTTCAATAATCACCAACTGATTGAGATTGCATAGGATGTTCACCATCATCTAATGGAGGAAAATGGATCCCGTCAGTGAGTATCTACCTCCATATACTACTGCACAGAGACCACACACAAAGCATTCTCACCTCTCACACCAGATGGTTTTGCTCAACAATAAATCCCCAACACCAGTGCATAAGACAACTCTGTTGTTTCTGGTTAAAGGATCAAAGACACAATCGGAAGTTAGTAACAAATCATTAATCCTCTCAGCCATGCGATCTGTTACAAGCGTCACATTCAGTAGATGTTTAAGTAACACCTACCCACATGTTTACTATCTGCATCTCATACAATATATCATGCAACTCATCATTCTTTATCATTAGTATCTCATACTAATCAATGGTAATAGCCCATATGCTAGTTCATTATCGATTAATCTTAGTCCCATTCAGAAAAACCTTAGGACTAAGAATACCTTTAAGAAATCCAATGTTATAAATCTTTGTCGTATATTCTTAACAACTTAAGAATTAAGATCATTAGGATATCTAGGGACTTGTTCATATCTAAATGAGGAGCTATGAATGAAAATATGACCATTTAAATAACAAGTAAGATTATATCATTAGGCCTAATACACATATTAGATGTCATCAAAATCTAGTATCACGGACTTGAAGAGTTCTGCCAATGAGTTATTCGAGAAGGGAAAAGAAGCAATCTTTGCAAGTGTGTCTGTTAAAGCATTATGAGCTTAGAGGATAAAGTTGATCTTGATGACTTTAAACTTTGTAGTCAACCCTTTGACCAACGCCGGATACCAAGCCATTCTCTTTTCTCGAGCTTCAAACTTTCCCATTACTTGTCAAACAACTAGGTTAGAATTAGAAAATACCTATAACCAATTTGCTCCCATTTTCTTGACCAATTTTAGTTCAGTTATGAGGGTTTCATACTCCAGCTCATTATTAAAAGCCTTAAACTTGAAGTGTAATGCATATGACCAAGTTTGATCCTCGAGATTCTTTAAGATAGCCCCGCCCCACTGTCTCTCCAGTTTGAGCTTCCACCAATCTCCAAGAACTATCAATCTTTACTAGGTGACTCTAATTGGTCCATGTGGTCTGAGCAATGAAGTCAACCAGGATTTGCCCTTTAATAGCCTACTTAGGTCAATATTTAATGTCACAACCTACCAATTCCACTGGCCACTTTAGCATTCTTCTTGAGAAATCAGGCTTCCCTAAGATTTGGCTGCAGGGGATGGCTCATTAGGATAATCACAAGGCGGGCTTGGAAATAGAGTCTCAATTTCTAAGTTGATAGAGGGCATAGGCCATTTTTTCCATCAAGATTATCAAACCTCGGCCCCCGTGACACTACAAGAAAATTGTAAATTAGTGACAGGTTTTATGACAGGGGCCCACCTGTCACTAATTTGTGATGGGTTTAGTGATGGAAATCTGTCACTAAAATGTTTTAGTGATGGGTTAGAAATTCTGTCACAAAATTGTGATGGGATTGACCACTGTTTTGTATTTAAACTCCACCCCTTCCCTCCCCCTGGTTCTCACGCCATTTCTCCCTACTCTCCCAATTCTCATGCCATTTCTCTTTTCCTCTCCTGATTCTCTCATTCTTTGCAGCTATTGCCTCCCAATGGTGTTGTTATTGTCTTCGGTGCCATTGCTGCCACTCTTTTAGTCACTGAGGTAATTATTTTGTATTATTTAGTTTTAGTTTTAGTTATTTTGTGTTGTTTAGTTATAGTTTAAAACTTTTAAAGTTAGTTATTTTGTGTTAGTTTAGTTGTAGTTATTTTGTGTTAATTTAGTTTAATAGTTATTTTGTGTTAGTTTAGTTTAATGATTATTTTATATTAATTAGTTTAGTTTTAGTTTAATTGTTTATATTATTTGTTACTGTTTAGAAATTAAAATGTGAACTTTATTAATTGTTTAGAAATTAATTGTTTAGTTATTTTGTTATGTAATTGTATTAATAAATAATGTTTATTTTTTAATTTTTTATTTAAAATACATTTTTAATTAAAAAAATATAATATTATAATTTTAAATAAAATATGTAGGAAATAAAATACTAAAAATTAACATAATATTTAAAGAAATATATATTTTGTTGTTATAAAATAAAATATAGATTTTAAGATTGTAATTAAAACGAAGACACATGGTACAATAAACACTCTTGAAGCTAACATGGAAGAACCTTTCCAAAAAGATGAAATATTGTAACTATCCATAATCGATACAAATGTTGACATCGGAGACACTTTACAAGACGATAATGGGTCAGTAAATGAAGTTGATGTCTCTAATATCAATGAGGAAGAAGAAGATGATGTGGTGAAAAAATCTGTTTCAGAAAAGGACAATGAATATATATTATCTGATGATAGAGATAGTGACCAGGAAGACATTGATGAATATATAGAAGAAGATGACTGATAGTGTAATACCCCAAGATCTTAGAGAAGGGTAGTATATATCGAGGATAAGTAAGGAATGAAACAACACCAGCTGGATACCTTTTGGACTGAATGTAGGTAAAGAATTCACGGGTTAAGCGTGCTTGAGTTGGGAAAGCTCAATGATGGGTGAGCCCTTGGAAAGTTTGTGTAGGCCCATCAGGATAAGTTATTTCGGTCATTCTTATCGCTCAATGCGGGATGTTACAAGTGATATCAGAGCCAACCCTTGGTGAAGGCGGTCCAATGAGGGCAGGGAGTGGCGTCAGGGCTCAGGGCCCTGTACAAGGTGCGACTTCTGGCAGGCTTCTAGGATGGCAGCCTCCAAAGGGAAAAGATCTGAGATTAGTTGTAAGGTCGCATGACGAGAACGTCATGTGCTCAAGGGGGGAGAATATAATACCCCAAGAGCTTAGAAAATGGCAGTATGTATCGAGGATAACTAAGGAATGAAACAATACTAGCTAGATATCTTTTGGGTTGAATGTAAGCAAAAGAACTCCCGGGTTAAATGTGCTTAAGTTGGGGAAGTTCAAGAATAGGTGACCCCCTCAGAAGTTTGTGTAGGCCCATAAGGGTAAGTTGTTTCGGTCATTCCTATATGTAACATCCCAGAATTTTGGAGACAAATAATAATTATTAATTTTAGTGTTTGAGATAATTAATTAATGTTTGAGAATTTAGAAGAAAATAATAAGTTATTTTGCTTTTGAGAAATAGGTAATTAATTATCTTACTTTGGAATATTTATGAAATTATTAAATTAGAATTATATAATTTCCTTATAGTTTTCACTATCGAATCGACTGCAGAGAGTGCTCTGGAGCCTAGATATCTAAGGAAAATGATATGGTATTAACGAACGTCCCGAGTCAGGATTTATGGTATTAAAAGAAATTGGAATCGAGACAATTTTCGGTATAGCTATGATTTAGACTGAAAAATTGAATGATTGTAGGGGACTTCCGAGAAGTCCACGAAATCTTAAGGGGGCTCCAATTTTTCATGACGATCAATCCTGAGGTAGTTTTGGGATGAAATAAATGTTTTGTAAGGGCTCGGGGATGAAATCGACCTTATCGAGTAATTTAGAGTTATTAATCTTGAGTTTTAAGTATCCCAATAATTATTAATTTGATGTTAAGGTATAACAACAATTAAAGAAATATTTAAATGAGATTTTTAATGAATAATTTTTATATTAATATAATATATAAATATAATGTATTATATATATATATATGTAACAGTGGGCGTGAGGATAGAATCTTTGTGCAAATTTAAATTGCAAGCATGGATTGGATATTTAATTTGGAGTGGAAGACAAGCATAATATAATATATATATATAGATATAATATAATGTATATCCGTAATATTAGGCCAAAAATTCTGTAAGTTGTAATATATAATAATAATATATCATATAATATATATAAGCAAGTGCAAGGAGAGAGCCAGATGCTGGAATTTTCCAGCAAGGGACGCCCGAATTGAAGCCAAAAGTGGCTGCCATGCAGCAGTCACGCGTCACCTCATGGGGCTTGAGAAATGTGTGATCAGCCAAGCTTTATTCCTTCTCTAATTTTGTAATCTGTTAAGGGTGAAATGAACATCATGATTAGCTTGAGCTGTGAGATGAATTCATGAGATGTAATCCTATTATCTTTCGATCAAACGTTTTATTTTGTAGCAGGAAGGTAAAGAGGATAAGAAACAATTATTTGAAAGTAAGTTTTTAACTATCTCTTTATATTATTTAATTCCTGCTCAAGTCTCTGTTATTTTCTATAATTTATTTTTTCCCTTATTATGATTCAGTTCCACGCATTAATTATGCAGATATGCGTGGTGACCATTTTATAATATACGAGTTGTTGTTGTTGAAACTATATACGTGACTCTTGGAGATATTTATTTCTAATTGTTACGAGGTTTTATATCGCCCCTACTTTCCTTGGAAATGATGCCAAACCCGTTGGGGCTAGGTTCTTAGAAAGTTGGGGAGACTCGATATAATTGTGGTAGTCAACTGACCAGTTTCTGTTCAATATTTAATATTATCAAATATGCGGGATTAGCCAATAATGTGAGTAACGAAAGGCGTTACCCGTAATCCTAGAAGTAAAGTAGTACCAAATACTTACATCGTATAGAGGTTCTTACCTTGACCTCGAAATCATATGGGATATCAATTTGTCGGCCTGCAAGTATTGAGGCTAATACCTTATGCCGTAAATGGGTTGGGAATGTACCAATATGGGTTCAATGACGTGATTTGCATAACACGAAACATGTGGACTTTTGTCGTTGAACTACTCAAGTAAATATTCCCATAACAATTGTGTAAAGACCCTTGCATATATATGGTGGTGTGAGTTGCATATGATCATGCATGATATTGTATAAAAGTTTATGATAGGTATTTGTCCCCTCGGCCTCTGAGTGAGGGCACTGCTATCGCTGTGCCGGTGACGTCCGGATAGGTTAGGCGTGTGCTGCCATGCCAAAGATGGTGACGTATGATTAATGAGTAGTAAGAGTGATGACATTGCATATGATATTGTTGAGCATATTAAGCTGAAGGGCTATTTGTATTTTATTGAGCATGTGCATGATGTAAAGAAGTAGTGTGAACGTGAACGTGCATGTTGGTGCACAATATACAATATGAATTTGGCTCGAATAGCCATGTGCATAATTATGAATACGTGTTTTCCTATGATGCCCCATTTGTTTCAAATAACCTTGCTGAGCCTTGTGGCTCACGTTGTTTTAACATCATTCCAGGTTAAGGAAGGGAAAGTTCAAGGTCAAGCTAGTGGTATCAGATCCTTGCCGCTAGCCATGTGTACGAGACTCTCCCGACCTAAAAGATCCTTGGTGGTGAGTGTGGATAGGGGCTCAAATGAGGTATTTCATTAGATTTGTTTAGCTGATGTTTTGGGATGTAAATAGGAGCCCCTAAAAAATGTGAAATTTTGTCAGTCTGCTTCCGCTGTTGTAAATAAAAATTGAGGTAAAATTTATGGTCGTTACACTATCGCTCGATGTGGGATGTTACAGATAGTTTTTTTTTTTTTTTATATGCATGTTAATTAATAACCTTTGTATTTTTAAAGTATGATATCAATAACTTGTGTACATGTATTTTTAACGTGATGAACTTGATATTTATATATTTTTGTTTTTCATATATATAATTGTCGAAATAGATGTCGAAACATTCAACACCTCTAGGTAGGGGAAGGGGTAGAAGTAAAACATCTTATAGGACCACACCTTCACCAGATGTCAATTCTGATTCGCAATAATCTTCCCTCGACTCCACACTTGTTGTCCCTTCCACACAATTCAATCTCCAGTTACCACCCCTACAACTTATTGCTCCCATGGCTCAGTTTCCATATCTTGAAGGCACGATGACATAGGGTTATTACGGTGTTCCACCCCCTTCCTACCCACCAGACGTTGTATCACAGACTGTCCAATATCTTAGGAGAACTTTTCAAATGCCAGACATGCCTTTCCCATACACATTCATGCCGACACCGCAGGGAGCCAATTCATCGTCTACTTCTGCACAACACTCTGAGCTTAGTCCAACTAAACCGGTTGGCATTAGTCGAGGAGATGGTCGAAAACGCTTATCTTGGAATGAATAGTGTAATTAGTGAGTATTGTATTTATTATTTTGAATTTATTACTTGTAATTATTATATATTCAAATTAATATATATATATTTTGTGTTGGACAGTTTTATCCCTAAGAGTGGCCCACCAGGCAAACTAGTAAAGATTTGGAGGACATGATATACTGAACCGTGGATTCATTGGGATGAGATGCTAGAAATAATATGGAGAATGTGGCTTGAAGAATTTAGCGTAAGTCAAATTATAGTTCTTCATTAGTATAAATTTGTATTTAAATTCTTAAATATATATGTTTCTTAACTTAATATAGAAGACGTCAATGGCGGAGCCAAGGAATAATTTTAGTCCGGGCCAAGGGCTAATTTTAGCCCTGGCCAAATTATAAAAATTATAATTATTTATACTAATATATATAAAAAATTGAAAAAATAAAAAAGCCAACTGGGGCCAAGGCCCCAACTGGCCAAAACGTGGCTTCGCCATTGGAAGACGTATTTCTGACAACCCGAGAATAATGATCGCATATGACTCACTTGGAATAAGTTGGGCAAATGAAGTTTTAGGAGTCATATGCATCGAATTAAAAGCGGGGAAGACCAGGCAATGTGGATGGACCCTGACGTGTGTAAAGGACTTGATGCAAAGTGGGCAAATGAAAGCAATAAAAAAATTTCCACACAAAATAAAAAAAAAAAGCATGCCTTTGAGACCGATGGGTCACTCCACACTAGTAGGCCCATTCCATTCTCGTTGACTCTAAGAAGACTAGTAATTACTTATGTTAAGTTGTATTTTTCTAATTTACTTAAATTATATAATAAGTTTAGTTTCATCAATTTTACTATATTATGTATTAATTTCTTATGTAGGCAACTGAATTGAATCGTGAGCCCAATGAATTTGAATTATTCAAGAGAATCCACACGAGAAAAGATGCTCAAGGATAAGAAGTGTGGGTCGTTGACAGATCTAGGGGCGTCGCTGTAAGTGTATTTATATATTAAATTAAAATTTTTATTTTAAAATATTTCCTTAATTAATAACATGAATGTTTTAATTTTATAGGAAAAATATGATAGATTGAGTGCGGAAGCATCCTCATCATTCGTAAGTACCGGAGAGTCCTCGTCGCGTACAATTAATGTACACAACATCTTCTATCAAGCTGTCAATGGTCGGAATAAAAAGGGTCGAATATACGGGCTGAGCTCCCAAGCTAATTTGCTATATCTAACTACATACATCAACTGTTCCAACCAATCATATTCAAATATGTTATAAGAGTTTGAACAAATGAAACTCAAAGTCATCCAATTAAACGAAGAGCTACTTCAATCCCAGGCTGAGAATCAGCAACTACGACAGTGGCAAGAACAAATGACGACGTGACAGTCAGAAATGAATACAGTAGTACAACAATTGACAAAACAATCTACTGCAGATGCTGGACCGTCGACTGTTTCGGATGTATTTGACCCGATAGCTGATCAGGACGAGAGTGACAATGAAAAAGATATAAATGAAAATAATAATGACGATTAATTGTAATTGAATATTGTAAACATTGACAATATTAATTTTGTGTTATTTTTAATGTAAACATTGGTAATATTAATATTTTCTTTCTAACATTACTTTTAATATTTTTTTTATTTTTTTTTAAAAAAAGGTTTCTTGTTATTTTAATTTTTTCTTTTATTTTTTAATTTTAATATTTTATTTATAATTTTTTATTATTTTTTTTTAAAAAATTAATTTTAATTTTTTAAAATATTTAAATAAATATTAATCTTAATAAATATTTTAAATTTTAAATTTATAAATTTTAAAATTAAAAACATATTTTAATTTTAAAAAAATATTTTAATAAATGATAATATTTATTTAAAATATTAACATTAATTTTAATATTTTTATATTATTTTATTTTAAAATTAATTTTAATATTTTATTTATTATTTAAAAATATCTCTCGTCGCAGATTGCCTGTCACAGATCTGCGATGGGCAATATTTCCTGTCACAGATCTATGACGGGATAGGTTGCCCGTCACAAATCTGCGACGGGATTGTCCAACCCACTAAAATTTAGTGACATTTTTTTTTTGCCACGAATTTTTACCTCGTCACTAAACCCGTCGCTAAAAATTTAGTGACGAATTTTTTGTTTTTAGTGATAGATTTTTCTGTCACTAAAATTGATTTTTCTTATAGTGTGAGTCTTTTGCTTGTTTAGTACACTAGTTTTTGGTTTTTTATTTTCTTCATGAACTAGAGCCGAGCTAATTGCTTCCTTGGCCACCACAAGGTAAAGGTAGAAAGGCTTGTGTTGTTCGACCTTGGTTAACACAAGGGGCAAGATCAAGTATTGCAACCTGTCAAAAGCCTCTTGATAGTCTTGGGACCAAACAAATTCCCAAGTTTAGGAAAAAGGTTGAAAGAAAAAGAGTCCCTTCTTCTTCAATCGAGAAAAGAACCGTCCAAGACCATTCTTCCTATTGATCTTTCCATCTATTTCAAACTCCTTAGCGAGGCCATATCAAGAATGGCTCGCATCTTCTCGAGGTTGGCTTTGATTCCCTAATGATAGACAATGAATCTCAAGAATTTTTTTACTATAACTTTAAACACACACTTGGTGATCAGTTTAAAAAAAATGCTATACTTTCTCAAATTTTGGTAACATTCGTTAAGGTCCACCTTGTGTTGCTCTAGCTTTATGGCTTTTAACAAGTATGTCGTTGACATATGTTTCCATATTTTGTTCGAGTATTAAGCCATTTTGGTATTGAAAATAGAATACAATAAGTATTATCAAATAAAACACTTAGGATTCTACCAATGGCACAATGTACTTGGGATTCTATCATGACACAATTCCCTCTATCACTGGAATCTTCTTTAGTAGCAGATTCCTTACTATTTGCAACAATTTTAGTAGCTAGCTAGATGCACCAGAAGATTTCTCAATACACTTTTTTGATTAGAAGCAATTGCAATCACACAGTATATATAGTCCCAGTTTAATTAGTTAGATAAAACTTCATTTGTTGTTGACAACATAAAAACTTTTGACCATTAGGTGTGCTTGACAAAGAACTAATTATGCTCATGAGGCCCACACAACTAAAATAAAAATATAAAGTTGATAATCAATTTCCTCTCCAAGACTGTGTTTGAAGAAAATACAGACTCAACAGTATCTATAGTTCTATTTATTACAATAAAGCATTCAACAATAACAATAAAGCAAGTAAAGACAAAATTGAATAGAAAAAGATTTAGAATAGCCCATGGATTGAGACACACATCCAAGTGCTATACTTAGAAAAGAGAAAATGTCCTTTCATCACTAGATTTTAGTTTTGCTCTCATCTCTCAAAATACAATTATAATCTGTCAAAACTCTTTTTTATATTTTTGCAAACACATAATTTAAATAAACCCTAATTAAAAACCGATCAAAAGAAAAGAAGAAAAAAAAACCCACAAAAATTCCGACAGTTTTTATCGTGATTAAAATTCGTCTCAAATTTAAACCAATCTCAACTAACTAACAAAGACATAAGTGGTTATTAAAATTTAAGAAGCCATCAAGGTGGCTCCAGTCACAAAGTTTATAAAGCAAAGCCTTAAAAAACTTCATAATTTTAAGTTGGAGTCTTACTATGTGTGATGCGTTATACATATTTTTTATGACTTTATAGTAGTGCGCTATATGTTACCTAATACTGGATATATTAATTATCCTCGTGGATAATTGAGAGTTTGCATGTACACAGTTGATTTTGATGCCTTTTGTAATTGAATTATTTTTTGCATTATTTGTTAGAAATTTTTAATAAATAGGTTTGTACTAATGAATTATTTTTTTTTAAAATAGATCAATTTAAGAATCGCTAAAGCTTAAAATTAATTATGTGATTGGCTTAAGTTCATCTTTTTTTTTAATTGTAATTGTGGTATAAAAATATGTAAGGCATGTTATATATAAACTTGGATTCGTTGACGAGATGTCAAGATTAAGGTGAATCATGGGCTATGCCCCCTCTCGTATGTAAAACCCTACTATATAAAATGCGTTATATATGTTACATAGGTAATTTAATTACGCTATGTTTAGCACCATTAATCTTTTAATTAGTGGATACTCACATATAGAGTGATGGAAACACTATTTTATAAAGAAAAAAAAAAAACATAGAAACGGCATACAAATGCAACCCACTCTCAACTCTTTTCAAGACAAGTAGTGTGCTTGTCAGACATCCTTTTCGGATTAGAAGCTCAAAAAATAATCACACCACTTAATAATGAGAGCAAGGCCTCTTAAACGAAGGCAGCAAACTCAATTAATTATTAACCATCATGTCACCTTTGATCCCTTCATTGTTGTTCACTAATCTTCTTGAGGTTGGTAGATGTTTTCCCTATATATCGATCCTTTGCAAAATTCTATTTAAAGGTTAACTTGCCTTCTCATTTCATATCTATTCTTGTCCAAGAAAGCTCCATTTATCCAACTAACTTTCCAATCTAGCTAGTGCTGGAAACCAAAGCCTAATTGTATAAATTAAGAATACGTACAGTGGATTTACAAACTAGTCTAACTGTCTAAATTGGTAACCTAACTTTGTTGGTAACATTCATGCAGCCTTGTAGCAATCTCAGATGTGACATTCATTGGCTTCATCATTTGATGAATATGCATTTGTTTCCTTCTTTTTCCTTTCTCTGTTTTGTTTTATTGTGGGAGCAATGCTGGGGAACTCCTGTCCTCCTCTTTACGGTAAGAGTGGAAGGTTGATATGAGTGATTATTTGAGTGTTCCCCTGCCCCACCTCATCCATCCATTTAGCATCTTCAAAACAAATTAAGATTTGCAAATTACATTTAGTGTGTACTTTCAGGGTTAGTTTTTATATATTAAAAGAGTCGTTTAAACATTAATTTGTAAGAAGTGTATATAAACCTTATTTTAAAAGTTTTTAAACCCTAGTGGCATAGCAAATCACTGTAATCTTTTAGCCTTTGTTTGGAAAAGATGGTTTGAAATAGAACGAAACATAAAAGTAAAGGAATTAATAAAAATTTTGTTATTCTTTTCCATTGTTTGAGAAGAATGATATGCAAACGAGTATAATGTAACTTTAATTTATTTAAATAGAGAATAAGGGGGATTAAATAATTAAAAAAAGATAAAATATAGTTATAATTATACTCTTTTACTTTCAAAAGAAATAAATAAGTGTAAAAAAATAAATTTAATAATAAAGATAACACAATAAAAATAATAAACATTTATAAATATTTTTGTTTTTTCGTTTTACACTCCAAATTAATTAAGATTAAGGACAGGAGAGTATAGAAGAAGAGGATGGGAGGTATAATGATGTACCTCCTCCTCCTTCATTTTGATTCCATTATCAAAACAATGATAAGGAAGAGACTCTCTCCTAATCTCTTTCCATCTTTTTTGTACCATTTATTCAAAGATAGACTTATATATATATATATATATATTAAACCAATCCTTTAGGGGTTGAAACAAAACATCTGATAGTTGGGGATGAAGTGTTGGTCTCCAGGATAACAGCATTACCTTGAGGTGTAGGGCTATAACGGGCTTAGGATGTTGACCTACCTTATGCTAACCATCTTCGGCCAAATGATTTGTTTTTCCACAAACCCAACAAAGTGTTCCTTTCCCCTTATTCAAATGATTACCTTCACGCCTATTGTTGCTACTATTTTCATTACCACTAGATTTCTTAAAACTCTTAGGTCTCCTTCTTTTCGTTGCATTCAATCTATTTTTAATTTTTAATTTTTAATTTTTTAAAATAATAAAAACGTATTTATTTTTATATTTTTAAAAATAAATAATTTTTTTATAAAAAAACTCAAAACAACAAAAAAAAAATTTCTTGATTATTTTCATCACAAATATGTTCAAATTTTTAAAAATGCGAAAAATGCTACAGATAAAAAAATATATATTTTGAGCAATTTAAAATAGACACTCAAAATACAAAAGTAAAAATGAATTCAAAATTTTAAATTGAAAACTGAAATATGAAGAGAACAACCCACTAAATTTTAGTTTAAAACCATGTTTAATAACATGAACATTGGCATTAAAATCAAAATTTTGCACTTGCTTATGAGAAAAACGATATTTGTCTTCAATTCTTAAAATAACAAACAATTCACTTGAAGAAAAACTTTAAGGCTTTTATTTCCAACTGTGAAGTGGAGTGCCAATTTTTCAATGAGAGATGTAAGAAGAATAGTTTCATTTTTTTTCAATATCTTTCATTCTGATCTTGTTAAAAACAAGATCTTCAAACTCATGAATTTGGTCATAAATTAATTTGCCATCAATCATATTAAAATTAATCTATTTTTCAATAGAGTACCTTTTTAACCCATTTTCTTTAATATTGTATTTTATATTCTAGTGTTTCCCACAATTGAATAGTAGTTTTAATATTGCAAAAAATGCTATATATATTATTCCCAAGGGCAATCAAGATTTTATCATCGCATAAAATATTTTTTTTCAATAGAATAAGATGCAGGAGGGACACTAGCATTAGAAACAATAACAATTGTTTTGTCAAAATTAATTCCAGACTCTTTCTTTTTAGAACCATTTAATATATTACATAAAATAAACTTAGTTCAGCAAGACAAAATTTCAATTGTTGTTGTCATGATAGAGGAAAGTTTTTCTAGTTAACTTTTCGAGTTTGCTAGACAAAGAATTAATAAGACCCATTCTAAGTTCCCAAAACAGAAATTTTCTTCTCCAAGAATGTTGAAAAGTATATTATACTTATAAAAAAAATAATAATAAAAATAAATAATTCAACACTATAGTAACCAACAACAAAAGACAATAATTCAATAAAGGAAAAAAGGTATAGAATAACCTATGAATTGAAGCACGTTAAATCTTTATCCTTAGAGAATAAATACCCCTATTAGACTAGAAATATTGATTCACATTCTTCTCCCAAGATACGTCAATTCATTAGACCTCTTATTGTGCAACTAATTAAAGAGACTCCCTAAACCAGATGATCTCCCAAAAATGTTCATAGTTGTTTTTAAGGCATAGGTCAAGTGACAAACAATTGATACGCTAGGGTTAGTACCAGTAGGTTATTAGTTTGATATTCAACTTAGGCAAAGGACAAAGACCCGCCTGCGATTTACCTCATCTGCTCAAATCGAGAACATGAGCGGTGGAAGACCGCACAAGAGCAGTAATCTCAAAAATGCTCATAGTTAAAAAATTATATAAGAATGATTTTAATATTAAAAAAATAGAAAGAAATTTATGTAGAAAAGTAGGGAAGAATAAGTCATTTTTTACCTATTCCAATAAAATTATAAATTTTAAGTCATAAAAACCAATATCTTATATATAAACTTGGAGTCGTTAATGAGATGCCAAAATTAAGGTGAATTATGGGCCACGTCCCTTCTCTCATATGGAAAACCCTAGTATATAAAATGCATGATGTTAGTATCATTAATCTTCTAATTAGTGTGTTATATTTTTCCTGTGAAACATCAAATGTGGCCCATAGGATTGGGGGGGCCATTTGGCAACCGTGGGCTGCCCATTTGGGCACCCACTGGAGGGCCAATTGGCAGCCACCTTTGGGCTAGCCCAAGCCCTTTGGCTTTTTTTGGCTTTTGTCGCATAGCATGCAACCGTCCCTTTCGCACGATCTTATCTAGGCTGTTGCTGCTTCTTTATTGTGTGCAATCCCAGCCATTCAGTCACATTATTTATCACGTATCAAGATTGATGATTCGAAGAAGTGGAAGACAAAAGAAAAGAGGGGTGGCCGAGAGAGTTGTCATTTTAGGGTTTTCTCTCTCTCTCTCTCTCTCTCTCTCTCTCTCTCTATGTGTGTGTGTGTGTGTGTAAATTCTGTACAGTTCATCTTCCCTTTGTGTTCTCTGGTTTTGTTTTGATTGAAGGTAAGCTCTTAATCTGTTAGTGATTCTGAGCATTTTTGTATAGAAAACCAGGGTCGTTTTGGTTTCGATTTCATTGTAAACGGATTGAATATATTTAGTGGAGTGAGCTCTTCTCACCGAAGCTCAAATGGACGTAGCCCCTATTTGGGGTGAACCACTATAAATCTTTTGCCTCCTGTTTCGTTTATGTCTTTAATTTCATCAGTGCTGATTTTGACTGTGTATGTGTGTGGAGATTTGCTATCTCTATTTGTTCGTAACAGTGGTATCAGAGCCTCTGGTTTACGTATCAAAAGTTTTTGGGTCAAAATCGTGTTCAATTCTTTTTCTCGAAATCTAGGGTTTCCTTTCTTTTCTCTGTGTCGGTGTTGTTTTTTAAAAAATCCTAGGGTTTTCTGAAGAGACCCTATCAGCGAGAGTTTGTTGTACAGGTCTCAGTCAATAATCTAGGGTTTATTTTTTTGGGCATTTTTCGTGCATCACGAAAATGACAACAACCCAATTTGAAATCGGTACATTCGATGGAAAGGGGGATTTCAGAAGTTGGAAAAAGAATATAAGGGTTTTTCTCTCTCATCACAAAGTGCTTATAGCACTCGAGCCAGATGACCGAAAATGGTCACCTGAGCAGCTAGCTCGAACTGATGAAATCAGAGAAGAGGCGTTTAATCTGATATTTCTTCATCTCGGTGATTTTGTAATCCGTAAGGTTGACGGTATATCTCTACCCCTTGATCTTTGGAATAGATTAGAATCTCTATATTCTGTTATGTCTGCTCCAAATTTGGTTTATTTAAAAGGCATGTTGTTTAACTTTAAGATGAATACGTCTAAATCTATGGATGAAAACATAGATGAATTTACTAAACTTACTTTGTTACTAAGAGGTACTGATCAGGCTTTAGGTGATACTAGTGAAGCCATGATTTTGTTAAACTCTCTACCTGATGATTATGATGTAGTGAAGCATGCTTTACGTTATATTGGTATAGTCCCTAGTATGGAACTTGTTATTTCTGGTATAAAGGCTAGAGAACTAGAAATTAGCACATCTAAGAAAACAGGCAACAATTTGTTTATAAAAGGAAATGCTGATAAAAAAAATTATACTGTGAATACTAAACAATTTAATAGGTCAGTGTAGAAGGGAAAAAGTAAAGATAAGAAGGGAAAACAAAAACAAAAATGGAAGTGTTATCACTGTGGGAAAGAGGGACATATAAAGAAATACTGTTATGATTTTTTGAAAAAACAAAAGCAAGGGGGCAATGTAACAGTAGCAGCTAGTAGTTCTAATTGTTTAGCTGAGGTGCTTAATGTATCTGTAAATTCTGTTAAAAATGAATGGATTATGGACTCTGGCTGTTCTTTTCATATGTGCCCTAATATTGACTGGTTTCATAATTTTAATAACAAAGAAAATGGAATAGTATATATGGGAAACAACCATTCATGTAGTGTTCAGGGTAAAGGTGACATAACCCTTAAGTTGCATGACAACAAAGTAAGAACTCTCACTGATGTATGATATGTACCAGGCCTTAAAGAAATTTAATTTCTCTCGATACTCTTGATGAGTTAGGATTTTCATACATAGCTGAAAATGGTTCTATGAATGTTTTTAAAGGAGAAGAGTTAATCCTAACCGGTTTAAAGAGAAATGGCTTATATGTTTTAAATGGTTGCTTTCACTCCTCTGTTATATCAAACTCTGTATGCTATCACTACAAAAAATTTGATTTTTAGCGGCGGTTTTTTAGCGGCGGTTTCTAAAACCGCCGCAAAATACTATTTTAGCGGCGGTTTTTTTTACATTTTGCGGCGGTTTTCAAAAAACCGCCGCTAAATTTAGAAAATAATTAAATAATTAAAAAATAAAATTTAATTTAGCGGCGGTTTCTGAAAAACCGCCGCTAAATTCAAAAATTATTAAATAATTTAAAATTAAAATTAAATTAATATTTGCGGCGGTTTTCAAAACCGCCGCAAAATTCATTAAAAAATTTAATTTAGCGGCGGTTTCTGAAAAACCGCCGCTAAATTCAAAAATTATTAAATAATTTAAAATTAAAATTAAATTAATATTTGCGGCGGTTTTCAAAACCGCCGCAAAATTCATTAAAAAAAATTAATTTTGCGGCGGTTTCTGAAAAACCGCCGCTAAATTTAAAAATAATTAAATAATTTATAATTAAAATTAAATTAATATTTGCGGCGATTTTTCAAAACCGTCGCAAAATTCATTAAAATATTTAATTTAGTTTTCAAAAAAGAAATTTCCCCCCAAAACTTGCATTAATAATTTACAATTAATACTTATTGTATTAATAATTTATATTTTATAATTTGCATTAATAATTTAAAATTTTCAATTGCTTTGAAATAATAAGTAGTAATAAAATTTTTCCCCAAAATTTGCATTAATGATTTACATTTAATACTTATTGCATTAATAATTTACATTTTGTAATTTGCATCTTTATATATATAAAAGATTGATAGTTTTCGAAAAAGAAATTTCCCCTCAAAACTTGCATTAATGATTTACAAATAATACTTATTGCATTAATAATTTGTATTTTGTAATTTGCATTAATAATTTAAAATTTTCAATTGTTTTGAAATAATAAATAGTAATAAAATTTTCTCCCAAATTAATGATTTGCATTTAGTACTTATTGCATTGATAATTTACATTTTGTAATTTGCATCTTTATATATATAAAAGTAGGATAGTCTTCAAAAAAGAAATTTCCCCCCAAAATTTGCATTAATGATTTACATTTAATACTTATTGCATTAATAATTTACATTTTGTAATTTACATCTTTATATATATAAAAGAAGGATAGTTTTCAAAAAAGAAATTTCCCCCCAAAACTTGCATTAATGATTTACAAATAATACTTATTGCATTAATAATTTGTATTTTGTAATTTGCATTAATAATTTAAAATTTTCAATTGTTTTGAAATAATAAATAGTAATAAAATTTTCTCCCAAATTAATGATTTGCATTTAGTACTTATTGCATTAATAATTTACATTTTGTAATTTGCATCTTTATATATATAAAAGTAGGATAGTCTTCAAAAAAGAAATTTCCCCCCAAAATTTGCATTAATGATTTACATTTAATACTTATTGCATTAATAATTTACATTTTATAATTTACATCTTTATATATATAAAAGAAGGATAGTTTTCAAAAAAGAAATTTCCCCCCAAAACTTGCATTAATGATTTACAAATAATACTTATTGCATTAATAATTTGTATTTTGTAATTTGCATTAATAATTTAAAATTTTCAATTGTTTTGAAATAATAAATAGTAATAAAATTTTCTCCCAAATTAATGATTTGCATTTAGTACTTATTGCATTGATAATTTACATTTTGTAATTTGCATCTTTATATATATAAAAGTAGGATAGTCTTTAAAAAAGAAATTTCCCCCCAAAATTTGCATTAATGATTTACATTTAATATTTATTGCATTAATAATTTACATTTTGTCATTTGCATCTTTATATATATAAAAGAAGGATAGTTTTCAAAAAAGAAATTTCCCCCCAAAACTTGCATTAATGATTTACAAGTAATACTTATTGCATTAATAATTTGTATTTTGTAATTTGCATTAATAATTTAAAATTTTCAATTGTTTTGAAATAATAAATAGTAATAAAATTTTCCCCCAAATTAATGATTTGCGTTTAGTACTTATTGCATTAATAATTTACATTTTGTAATTTGCATCTTTACATATATAAAAATAGGATAGTCTTCAAAAAAGAAATTTTCCTCCAAAACTTGCATTAATGATTTAAAATTAATACTGATTGAATTAATAATTTACATTTTGTAATTTGCATCTTTACATATATAAAAATATGATAGTCTTCAAAAAAGAAATTTTCCTCCAAAACTTGCATTAATGATTTAAAATTAATACTGATTGAATTAATAATTTGCATTTTGTAATTTGCATTAATAATTTAAATCTTTCAATTGCTTTGAAATGATAACTAGTAATAAAATTTTTCCCCAAAACTTGCATTTAATACTTATTACATTAATAATTTACATTTTGTAATTTGCATTAATAATTTAAATCTTTCAATTGTTTCGAAATAATATATACTAATTATGTAAAATTAATAATAAATTTTAAATATACAAGTGTTTCAATGCTAATTGTTTTCTATTAAATTTGCATGAATTTTATGAGAAATATTAATAGACAACTTAAACTATTAATTAAGTCATAGAAAAGTATCTATTTATTTAATATATTATTTTTATATCTTTATTCTATGTATATTTATATAATAATAAAATATGATAGTGAAATAAAGTATTTTGCCAAATGTCAATTAGTAGGGTTGTCAAGTATTAGAGTTTTTCAATACTAATTAATATTTAAGGTATCACATTTTTAAGACTATGGAAGAAATCAAAATTCATTTTTTTTAAATTTTGTTATTATTGAAAAAACTTATTCTTACTCATATTTAAGAGTTTTAATTTATATTTATAATTATAATATAATAAATAGAAAATAACGAACGTGAAAATATTATAGATTTTATAATATTTATTTATAAATAAATATAATATAATAAAAAAAATTTATAAGTATATTGAATTAAAAGTGTTCTCCATTAGCATATTGAATAGTGAATAATTAAGTAAACTTAAATTTTTTCAATATGATTAAAGATTAAAAAAATTATAATTATCAATTTAGTTAAAATTATTTAAAATAATAAATTTATTTTTTTATTTTTAAATTAAACTCTCCCACATATCACGCGGGTTCACCACTAGTTAAAAATTTAATTTAAAAAAATAAAAATAAAAATAAATTTAACAAAATTTTAATAATTTTAAAATATATATAATTTTTTTATTTTTAATAAATTAATTTAATTCAATTAATTTATTTTTAATTTATTCCTTTATTCTTTTAAAAAATGATAAATTAATTAATATTTTTCTTTCTATATTAAAAAATATAAAATATAATTCTGAAAAATAGTGGTATATAATTTATATATGTAATTATATAACAAGGGAAGTTGGTAGATCAGGCGGTTTCAAGCATGCAATGGCATATGGGAGGTTGTGGGTTCGAAACTGGGGAAGGGGGGAGGCTGGAAATTTAATTTCCAGCCTCGCCACGTGGTGCGCGGATATGCGGCCACGTGGCTGGGCGGGTGGGCAACCGTGTGGGCGCGGGCGGGTGAGAGAGTAAAATTTTTAATTTTATTTTAATTTTAGCGGCGGTTTTAAAAACCGCCGCTAAAATTAAAAATTTTTAATTTTTTTTAATTTTAGCGGCGGTTTCTAAAACCGCCGCTACAATTTTAAATTTTAATTTTTTTTTAATTTTTTATTTTTTTAAATTTTAATTTTTTTAATTTTTGCGGCGGTTGAAAAACCGCCGCTAAAATAAAAAATTTTAATTTTTTTTAATTTTAGCGGCGATTTTTAAAACCGCCGCTAAAATTAAAAAAAACCGCCGCTAAATCACTGATTTTGCGGCGGTTTTAAAACCGCCGCAAAATCAGTGATTTAGCGGCGGTTATTCCAGCGGTTGGTCAAAACCGCCGCTAAATGCTCCACGACGGCTGGTTCAGCGGCGGTTTTGAAAACCGCCGCTAAATGCCAGTTTTTTTGTAGTGTATGTTAACACTGATAAGACAGAACTATGACACTTGAGACTTGGTCACATGACTCTGAAAGGTTTGCAGGCACTGACAAACCAATGATACCTTGGTCCAGTGTCTGCTGAGACCCTCGATTTTTGTGAACCATGTGTGCTAGGCAAGTAACACATGATGAATTTCCATAAGGGAACTTATCTGGCGAAGGCATGCCTTGAGTACTTACATGCAGATCTTTGGGGACCTTCCCAGGTCCCCACTCATGGTGGCAACATGTATTTTCTTTCTATCATTGATGATTTTACTAGGAAGTTGTGGGTTTTTCTGTTAAAAACTAAAGATCAAACATTAGAGAAGTTCAAAACATGGAAGATCTTAATAGAAAACCAAGCTGATAGGAAAATCAAAACTCTTAGAACAGACAATGGGTTAGAATTATGTAATAAAGAGTTTGATGAATATTGTAACTCCCAAAGAATAATTAGGCATAAGATTGTTAGGAACACACCCCAACAAAATGGGGTGGCTGAAATGATGAACTGAACCCTCATTGAAAAAGTGAGGTGTCTTTTGTTCACATCTGGTTTACCTAAATCCTTCTGGGGGGAGGCCTTAGCATCAGCTTCACACCTAGTAAATAGAAGTCCTTCAACTGCCCTTAATTTTAAATGCCCTGAAGAAAAGTGGATTGGAAGGAAATTAAACTTCAACTACTTGAGAACTTTTGGTTGTGAAGCCTATGCTTACCAGTCAGAAGGTAAACTAGAACTAAGATCCACAAAGTGTGTTTTTGTTGGGTATCAGGAAGGAACTGAGGGATATAGGCTATGGGAAAGACAATCTAAGGGTGTAAAAATTATCATCAGCCAAGATGTTATATTTAATGAAGTAGTCTTCCCTTGCAAATTATCTAAAATTGATGAATCCAATCAACATAGTGACACAGATAATTTTATTAGCTTAGGAGGAACCCAAATAGAGATGGAGCACCAAGTTATAGATGATAACCCTCCTGATGCTCCAGTTATATCAGAACCTCAACCTGAAGGTGATTCTTCACCTATATCAAACTTAGACCAGACCTCTGATCATGAGGAACAAAATGGTGAAACTAAGATTGAGGTGAAGCATCATGACTCACCTCAACAAGATCTTGGTAACTATCAACTTGCTCGAGATAGAAGCAGAAGGTCTATAAGACCACCTGCTAGGTATGCTTTCTCAGATTTAGTGTTTTGTGCCCTAGTGGCAGGTATTGAAATGAGGAGCAGTGAACCTTTCTCATATGAGGAGGCTGTCAGCTCAAAGGAAAGTGAAAAATGGCAGCAAGCCATGGACGAAGAAATGGCCTCTCTAATGGCCAACAGAACTTGGGTTCTTGTCCCTCGTCCAGAAAATCAGAAACTGATCCAATGTAAGTGGCTGTTCAAATTAAAGGAAGGTATGTCTTCTAATGACCCTATTAGATATAAAGCAAGACTAGTAGCTAAGGGGTTTACTGAAATCTTCTATCCTGTGGTTAAATTTAAGACAATCCGCATGATGCTTGCAATTGTAGTTCAATTTGATTTAGAACTTGAACAGTTAGTGTTAGATATGAGCCCTAAAGACCAGTTCCAGTGACACAAAGGGACTCGATCTTGTAATTCTTTAAATATTATTTAAATGGCAAGTTTATGTTTTTATTTAAATTGCAATATGGTTTAAATTATAAAACATATATCCATTAGTATAATAAGAAGTGGATACCATTCTTAAGTGTTAAGAATACGAGTTACGGATAATCCACAATTTGTTATACTATAAACATGTTCCTGGCCATAGAATTCCTATCATGGATGATAGCAACTCGTAAAGGCCAGCACATTGTCTTCCTCCTTGTTTCAGTATGAGATACTGAAAGATAAGGTTGGTGAGTCTCGTGCCATTCTGTATGAGCTATAGAAGGAAGATAAGTGGGTGCTCGTTACAAGAACGAGTTCACTGAACGGGACTGTTAACATTAAATCACATGGGTTATTTCTCACGGGTCAATGATTTAATGTTAGCTGCGATTTTACAACTAGTCCTTAGACCTGAGATGACATGGATATCTGTGTATTGGTGGATTAGGATATCAACGATATCATGTGGTTGTTCTAATCAAGGATAATCATACGTATCTATGTGCCTGATTCAGTGATACATGAGGTATGTGTGCATTAGACATGGAATCTATCACCTCGAGATTTATGAGGAGGATATCCTATGCGATCCAGTAATCACTTGACGATAAATCCTTGGCCGAGGTAATATGACGATGGAATTTGTTCCATACGGGTTGTGTCATAATTTGTCAAGATTGATTTTGGATTTGGTCATATGACAAGATTAAGAGATTCGACCTACTGACCATGATCTCATATCTTGTCGGGATATAGGATGATAGAAGGACCGTATTGTATGGTAACGTAGTAAAAGGTTCACAATACCCGCTTCACAATAAATTGGGTAATCATGATATATTGCTAGATGTCACTCATGATTTACGAGAATTAATTGTTGATTATTCTTGTTGCCAATTTATTTGTGGACCCAGAAAGTCCCACCCAAAAAGAAATTACTTTCAAAGAGAAAAAAAATAAATTAGTAATTTTATAATTACTAATTATAGTGCATTTATTTATTGGATAAATAAGAGTAATTAAATAATTATATTATGAATGTAATTATTTAATCATAGATTGGGTTGGGCCTTTTGCTAGTACATTAGGCTTGGCCCAATGGCACTATTGGATTCAAATAAATTCCATTGGATTGGGCTTGGTCCAATTGCATTAAATGGAATGGGCTTGAGAAGCCCAACCCATTTAATGAAGAATAGTTTTTAAATTGGAACTATAAATAGCTCCAAACTCTTATTTTCTCTAATAAGTGTCTTCTTGATTCACTTGAATGTAGAGAGAATTTTGGAGAAGTGTTCTTGAATCCAAGAGGTAAGTTAGAAATTTTTGTGAAAAATTTCTTCTACTTATCTTCTCTCTTTGATATTCTTGAATAGAAGTGATTTCGGGTGGACCGACTCGGCATCCTACACTTGGAGGATTATACGGCGGGAAATCTAACGGTGAAATAAGATTTCATCAAAGAGGTATTTTTCGTTTATGCCTTCGTTTTATTAAACCATAATTTCTGAAAAACGGGATACCTCCAAATTAAATTTTAATTTCCGCTGCGCATATGATAAGATCTATGTAACTCAACAGTGGTATCAGAGCCATCGTTTTTCAGTTTTATGGTTTTATTCATGTGATTATTGGACATTGAATTGGTATTTTGAAAAATAAAACAATTTTGGATGAGATCCGAAGAAGAGTGCATGCCGGCAGCGTTTTAAAACTGATTTAACACTGTTAGACAGTGCTGGAATCAGTTTTGGCGTAGCTGGAAGTATCGAAATTTGTTTCGGGACGGACGGGCAGTACCGGGTGCATCCCGGGGGGCAACCAGCACGCTGGGTGCGTGCTGGGCGCGCCCCAGCGCGCCCAGACGCGAGCGTTGGGCGCGCTGGGCGCGCATGGGCGCGCCCAGATGCGCGCCCATGCGCGCAAGGCGCGGGGCTAGCCCGCGCCGCGCGCTGGTGGGTGCGCGGGCCCCGCCCGCGCACCACCGCGCGGAATGCGCGCGCAGTGCGCGCACTATGCGCGCGCACTGTGCGCGCAGTGGGGGCTGGCCCCCCCCTCTGTCTGCCATTGGCAGATTTATTTATTTATTATTATTATTTTTAATTGTTTTAAATAAAAATAATAATAATAAAATAAATAATAATAATTGTTATTATTATTTGTTTTATTTATTTGTTTTATTTAAAATAATTAAAATAATAATAAATAAAATAAATAATAATAATTGTTATTATTATTTCATTTATTTATTTGTTTTATTATTTAAAATAATAATGATAATGAATAAAATAAATAATAATAATTGATATTATTATTTGTTTTATTTATTTGTTTTATTTAAAATAATAATAATAATGAATAAAATAAATAATAATAATTGTTATTATTTTATTTATTTATTTATTTATTTTATTATTTAAAAAAAAAATACCAATGTATAATTAGTTATACAATTGTCCAATAATCATATGATTGCTTATAATATGCTTTTAATTGTTAATAGCATGTTGTGGATGCCTTGTTGCATATCGGTATTGGTCATGGACTTAGGACACTACATGGATGATGTATGTGTGATGTGGATGTATGGATTATTTTATTTAACGGCCTGCGTGCCGAAGGTAGCCGTCTTTTTCATGACGGTTGTAAAATAATTATTTATTGTTTTTAATTTTATTGTAAAAGTAGTTTATAGTACATTGTAAAAGCAATGGATTCACACCAATCGAGGGAAGGCTTGGAGTGAAGTCATTGATGGCAAAATAATCAAGGAAATGAAGACCCTATGTGAAAGGGTTATGCTTGTAATAGTTATAGGCGTTTCCTTATTTATTCACCCACGAATGCACCGCACAATTCCAATGGCTGGAATTGCGCTTAGAATGCATGATTGAGTCCATGACCATATCGACTAATTTTATGCAATGTTTATTTACATAGTTGATGTATGTTAAAACGTTGCATGTGAAAAGTGAGACCAATTAATTTAAAAATCTCCCATATTTATAAAATTAAATTGTAACCGGTTGGACCTTAAGAGTTAAGACAATCTAATCGGGGCTCTCCATCACGGTAGAAATTGGGGCTTTTTAATTTGTGTGTTGATCGGCTATGGATACATAGGGGTTGCACATTGATTAAAATACTTTAATTTCTATTTAAAACATTTGATGAGATGGGGATGCACAAATATCGTGACCCAAGAATCTATTATGTGAGGCAATCGATATTCAACTGTGCAGACTTGTCAGCGTGATGGTATGATTTAACTATGTTCAATTGCCAAGAAACTATTATGTGAGGTACATTGGACTGGGAGCCGAAACAAAATATTTGGGCCGTACATAAGATGTACTGGACAAGCGTTGTCCACTTATTGAATTTATTATTCCAAGAATCTATTATGTGAGGAGTAATAAAATTAATAAGAATCCAAATACCCACTAGAATTCATGCTAATGTGAATTTGCTTTTTTTTCTTCAAATGGGAGTAAGGAATTTGAAAAATTCAGTGGGAGGTACTGTTTGATTTAAAGACCAAAATCAGATAGTTAAGAAAACAAGATATCTAATAATCTACTTATTTTCTGCAGATATATCAAATGGCTTCACTAAATGCACTTTCTAAATTTGTTGACGCAAACCGGCTAACTGGACCAAATTTCAACGACTGGCTTCTAAATTTGAAATTGATTACAAACTTGGAAAAAATCACATATATCTTGGAAACGCCTATCCCTGAGCCAACTGTTGAACATATTACTCAGGAGGAACAAGATACACTCAATAAGTGGCAAGATGATGATCTTGTTGCTAAGAGTTACATCTTGCTTACTATGAGTCAAGAGTTACAGCGGCAGCATAATAAGATGCCAAATGCGTATTCGATTATTGCTCGTTTACAAGAGTTGTATGGTGAGCGAAGTCGAAGTGCTAGATATGAGATATCTAAATCAATCTTTCGAGCAAAGATGTCTGCTGGAGGATCAGTTGGAGACCATGTTCTCAAAATGATCTCCTGGATGGATAAACTGAATGAATTAGATGCTCCAATGCATCAATATCTTCAAATAGATGCAATTCTTCAGTCTTTGCCAGATTCGTATGGGGGTTTTATTTCAAACTTCTATATGAACAAGATTGAGTGTACCCCGGCGGAACTTATGAATATGCTAATAACGGCCCAGAGTACCATGAAAACAGGCACTGTGATGGCTGTGTCCTCTACTAGTAAGACTAGAAAGGGGAAAGGTAAAAAGAAGGCCACCCAAGCAACTAAAGTGATTGAAAAGAAGAAGGGAAAAACTGTTGCCAAAGGAAAATGTTTCCATTGTGGCAAAGAGGGACATTGGAAAAGGAACTGTAAAGATTACCTTAGTTCCTTGAAGAAGGAAGCGACAGGTATGATGATAGTTCATGAGTATTTTTCCATTGCTTACTCTTCTACTTTATGGATTCTAGATTCTGGAGCGACAACTCATGTTTGTGCATCTATACAGGATCTGGAACAAAGTAGAAGGCTTGCAGATAATGAGATTGTGCTAAAGGTAGCAAATGGGGCAAGAGTTGCAGCCACAGCTATCGGCACTGTATCTTTAATTTTATCACATGAACATAGTTTAATTTTAAACAATTGTTTATGTGTACCTGGAGCTTTTAAGAACATTATTTCTATTCCTGTATTGGTGAAAGAAAATTATGAATTTTCTTTTAAGAATAATGTTTGTGAAATTTATTTTAGAAATAAATTGATTGCTACTGGTAATTTTGTCAATAGTCTTTACATTTTGAATGTGACTGTTGATAATAGTGAGCATCTGCATGTATCAAATAATAATAAGAGACCACGTGATAACCCAAATTCTAAAATTCTGTGGCATTACAGATTGGGTCATATAGGGGATGACAGAATCACTAAGTTGGAGAAAGATGGGCTTTTGGGTCCATTAGGTTCTGAACCATATCCAACTTGTGAATCTTGTATCCTTGGAAAGATGACCAAATTGCCTTTTACTGGGCAAGGTATAAGGGTCACAGAATTGTTAGGACTTATACATTCGGATGTGTGTGGGCCTATTAATGTAATAGCCCGAGGAGGTTATCAATACTTTATAACTTTTACAGATGATATGTCTAGATATGGATATGTTTATCTCATGAGACATAAATCTGAATCTTTTGAAATGTTCAAAGATTTTAAAGCTGAAGTAGAAAATCAAACTGGTAAAAAGATAAAGGCCTTACGATCAGATCGTGGAGGTGAGTATCTTAGTAACGAGTTTGAAGATTTTCTTAAAGTCTCAGGTATTATTTCACAACGGACCCCACCAGGAACGCCTCAACTGAATGGAGTTTCAGAAAGGAGGAATCGGACTTTATTAGATATGGTTCGAAGTATGTTAAGTTGTACAGACTTACCTTTGTTTCTATGGGGACACGCCCTTCTTACTGCAATATATATCTTAAACAGAGTTTCTTCCAAGTCAGTTCCTACAACACCACATGAGATATGGTTTGATAGGAAGCCCAGTCTTAAACATGTTAAGATTTGGGGATGTACAGCTTTTGTGAAAAAGCTTAAATCAGAGAAACTTGAGACACGATCTTTAAAGGGTAGTTTCGTGGGTTATCCTAAAGATACCTTAGGATATGAGTTCTATATTCCTGAACTGCAACAAGTAGTTGTAAGCAGGAATGCCATTTTTCTTGAAAAAGAGTTTATTCAAGAAAGAGGCAATGAAAGGAAAATAGAACTTGGTGAAGGGTTCACCGAGCCTGAAACTATGCCACGAGATGTCCAAGTACCAATTGAGGAGCCAGGGTCGAGTGTTGCACGTCCCATTAGAAGAAGTGAGAGGATACCCCATCAACCTGAGAGATATGGTTTTCTAAATGAACAAGAGTTGTTCCTTGTAGGAGACAATGATCACTCAGATGATCCTACCACTTACCAAGAGGCGATATCAGATATCGACTCGAAAAGATGGCTAGAAGCCATGAAATCTGAAATGGATTCCATGTATGAGAACCAAGTCTGGACTCTTGTAGATCCACCAGAAGGTATAGTACCTATTGGTTGTAAATGGGTCTTCAAGAAGAAGATAGGTTCAGATGGAAAGGTAGAGACCTATAAAGCAAGACTTGTGGCAAAAGGTTATCGACAAAGACAAGGGATTGACTATGAAGAAACCTTTTCTCCAGTCGTCATGCTTAAATCCATCAGAATTTTACTAGCCATTGCTGCTCATTATGACTATGAGATTTGGCAAAAGGATGTGAAAACAGCTTTCTTAAATGGTTATATAGATCAGGAAATCTATATGGAACAACCTGAAGGCTTCACACCTAAAGTTAACGCAGGGAAGGTATGCAAGCTTAAGAGATCCATTTATGGTCTTAAGCAAGCATCCAGAAGTTGGAACATTCGTTTTGATGATGAAGTCAAATCGTTTGGTTTCATACAAAACGTTGATGAACCCTGTGTTTATAAAAAGGCTAGTGGGAGTGCAATAGCATTTTTGGTCTTATATGTAGATGATATCTTACTCATTGGGAATGATGTAGGGTTGTTGTCAAAAATAAAGGTCTGGTTGTCAAGTAAGTTCTCCATGAAAGATTTGGGAGAAGCAGCCTATATTCTCGGTATACGGATCTATAGAGATAGAACCAAGAGATTGATAGGACTCTCCCAAAATAAGTACATAGAAAGAGTGTTGAAGAGGTTCAACATGGAAGATTCCAAAAGAGGACTGTTGCCCTTTAGACATGGAATCCACCTCTCTCGTGATATGTGCCCCAAGACACAAGAAGAGAGAGAACGCATGTCTAGGATTCCTTATGCTTCAGCAATAGGAAGCCTAATGTATGCAATGCTATGTACTAGGCCTGATATTGCTCATGCTGTAAGTGTTACAAGCAGATATCAGTCTAATCCAGGTGAGCAACACTGGATTGCCGTTAAGAATATCCTTAAATATTTGAAAAGAACTAAGGATTTGATCCTTACTTATGGTGAAGGAGAACTGAAAGTGGAGGGTTACACAGATTCTGATTTTCAATCAGATGTTGATGATAGAAAGTCTATCTCTGGATATGTGTTTACCTGCAACGGAGGAGTATTCAGTTGGAAGAGTTCCAAACAGGATACGACTGCCGATTCTACAACAGAAGCCGAGTATATTGCAGCATCGGATGCTGCAAAGGAAGCAGTCTGGGTCAAAAAGTTTGTGACAGAACTTGGAGTGGTTCCTTCTATAAAGTCTGCCGTCCCCTTGTTTTGCGACAACAATGGAGCCATAGCGCAAGCTAAGGAACCGAGGTCTCACCAGAAGTCCAAACATATTGAAAGACGCTTCCATCTCATTAGAGAGATCATTGGTAGAGGAGATGTCAATGTGCAGAGAATAGATACATCACAGAATGCAGCAGATCCACTGACTAAGGCCATGAACCAGAAGCAACTAGATTTTCATCTAGATAGGTGGGGTATGAGATACCACACTGAATGGTCTTAGTGCTAGTGGGAGATTGTTAGATATGAGCCCTAAAGACCAGTTCCAGTGACACAAAGGGACTCGATCTTGTAATTCTTTAAATATTATTTAAATGGCAAGTTTATGTTTTTATTTAAATTGCAATATGGTTTAAATTATAAAACATATATCCATTAGTATAATAAGAAGTGGATACCATTCTTAAGTGTTAAGAATACGAGTTACGGATAATCCACAATTTGTTATACTATAAACATGTTCCTGGCCATAGAATTCCTATCATGGATGATAGCAACTCGTAAAGGCCAGCACATTGTCTTCCTCCTTGTTTCAGTATGAGATACTGAAAGATAAGGTTGGTGAGTCTCGTGCCATTCTGTATGAGCTATAGAAGGAAGATAAGTGGGTGCTCGTTACAAGAACGAGTTCACTGAACGGGACTGTTAACATTAAATCACATGGGTTATTTCTCACGGGTCAATGATTTAATGTTAGCTGCGATTTTACAACTAGTCCTTAGACCTGAGATGACATGGATATCTGTGTATTGGTGGATTAGGATATCAACGATATCATGTGGTTGTTCTAATCAAGGATAATCATACGTATCTATGTGCCTGATTCAGTGATACATGAGGTATGTGTGCATTAGACATGGAATCTATCACCTCGAGATTTATGAGGAGGATATCCTATGCGATCCAGTAATCACTTGACGATAAATCCTTGGCCGAGGTAATATGACGATGGAATTTGTTCCATACGGGTTGTGTCATAATTTGTCAAGATTGATTTTGGATTTGGTCATATGACAAGATTAAGAGATTCGACCTACTGACCATGATCTCATATCTTGTCGGGATATAGGATGATAGAAGGACCGTATTGTATGGTAACGTAGTAAAAGGTTCACAATACCCGCTTCACAATAAATTGGGTAATCATGATATATTGCTAGATGTCACTCATGATTTACGAGAATTAATTGTTGATTATTCTTGTTGCCAATTTATTTGTGGACCCAGAAAGTCCCACCCAAAAAGAAATTACTTTCAAAGAGAAAAAAAATAAATTAGTAATTTTATAATTACTAATTATAGTGCATTTATTTATTGGATAAATAAGAGTAATTAAATAATTATATTATGAATGTAATTATTTAATCATAGATTGGGTTGGGCCTTTTGCTAGTACATTAGGCTTGGCCCAATGGCACTATTGGATTCAAATAAATTCCATTGGATTGGGCTTGGTTCAATTGCATTAAATGGAATGGGCTTGAGAAGCCCAACCCATTTAATGAAGAATAGTTTTTAAATTGGAACTATAAATAGCTCCAAACTCTTATTTTCTCTAATAAGTGTCTTCTTGATTCACTTGAATGTAGAGAGAATTTTGGAGAAGTGTTCTTGAATCCAAGAGGTAAGTTAGAAATTTTTGTGAAAAATTTCTTCTACTTATCTTCTCTCTTTGATATTCTTGAATAGAAGTGATTTCGGGTGGACCGACTCGGCATCCTACACTTGGAGGATTATACGGCGGGAAATCTAACGGTGAAATAAGATTTCATCAAAGAGGTATTTTTCGTTTATGCCTTCGTTTTATTAAACCATAATTTCTGAAAAACGGGATACCTCCAAATTAAATTTTAATTTCCGCTGCGCATATGATAAGATCTATGTAACTCAACAGTTAGATGTTAAAACTGCATTTTTACATGGAGACCTTGATGAAAACATTTACATGGTTCAGCCCAATGGTTATGTTGTGTCTGAAAAGCCTGATCATGTCTGTTTGTTGAAAAAATCTTTGTATGGCTTAAAACAGGCCCCAAGACAATGGTATGGAAAATTTGATAATTTTGTTCAAGGGGTTGGTTTTGTTAGAAGTCAATATGACAATTGCTTCTATTTTATGCTCACTGATATTCCTGTTTATCTACTGCTATATGTAAATGATATCTTACTTATTAGCAAGTCTAAGTCAAAGATTAAAGAGTTAAAATCTATGTTAAATACAACTTTTGATATGAAAGACTTAGGCCATGCTAAGAAAATATTAGGAATGAAAATTGAGAGAAATAGAAGCAACAATAGCCTTAAAATACATCAGCATGATTATTTGGTAAAAGCTGTTCATAAATTTGGAATGCAAAACTGTAAAACTGTTATAGTTCCATTGGCTGGACACTTTATTCTATCTAAATTACAATGTCCCACATCCAATTCTGAAATAATAGAAATGGAAAATGTCCCTTATGCAAATGTAATTGGAACAATTATGTATTCAATGATAAGTACTAGGCCAGACCTTGCATATTCAATTTCACTACTTAGTCAATATATGTCTAACCCTCGGAAAATTCATTGGGATGCCTTAAAACATTTGCTTAGGTACATAAATAGTACTATATGCATTGGTTTAAATTTTAAGAAAAGATTTGATACACTTGATCTTGTTGGGTATGTTGACTCTGATTTTGCAGGGGATAGAGACTCCAGAAAATCCACCACTGCATACTATTTTACCTTGGGTGAAAACTGCATCAGTTGAAAGTCTTAGTTATAGCCATTTGTAGCTCTGTCCTCTACTGAGGTAGAGTATGTGACTGTAACAGATGCCTTTAAGGAAGCCATATGGCTCCAAGGTATTCTCAAGGAAATCCACTTGCTTCAAAGCAAAGTGGTGGTTTTCTTAGATAGCCAAAGTGCCATCCACATGTCCAAAAATCCAGTGTATCATGATCGAACCAAACATGTGGATATGAAGTATCATTATGTAAGAGAAATGATAGCCAACAGAACTGTGGGCATCCAAAAAGTTTCTACAGCCAGCAATCCTGCTGACATGGGCACCAAGGTATTGACTGCAACTAAATTCAAGCATTGCTTGAATTTGTTGCATATTGATAACGGCTAAATTATTTTAGTCACCTAGAGCAATGAAGGTGAGAATTTTAGCATGCTGTACTTATATTTCATATCTGATTACTTAGTCATTTGATGTTTCAAGGTGGAGTTTGTTATATTTTTCTGTGAAACATCAAATGTGGCCCATAGGATTGGGGGGGCCATTTGGCAACCGTGGGCTTTCCATTTGGGCGCCCACTAGAGGGCCAATTGGCAGCCACCTTTGGGCCAGCCCAAGCCCTTTGGCTTTTTTTTTGGCTTTTGTCGCATAGCCTGCAGCCGTCCCTTTTGCACGATCTTATCCAGGCCGTTGCTACTTCTTTATTGTGTGCAATCCCAGCCATTCAGTGGCATTATTTATCACGCCTCGAGATTGATGATTTGAAGAAGTGGAAGACAAAAGAAAAGAGGGGTGGCCGAGGCAGTTGTCATTTTAGAGTTTTTTCTCTCTCTCTGTCTCTATAAATTCTGTACAGTTCGTCTTCCCTTTGTGTTCTCTGATTTTGTTTTGATCGAAGGTAAGTTCTTAATCTGTTAGTGATTCTGAGCATTTTTGTATAGAAAACCAAGGTCGTTTTGGTTTCGATTTCATTGTAATCGGATTGAATATATTTAGTGGAGTGAGCTCTTCTCACCGGAGCTCAAGTGGACGTAGCCCCTGTTTGGGGTGAACCACTATAAATTTTTTGCCTCCTATTTCATTTATGTCTTTAATTTCATCAGTGCTGATTTTGATTGTGTATGTGTGTGGAGATTTGCTATCTCTGTTTGTTCGTAACATAGTGAATAATCACAAATACGAGTGGTGGAAACACCATTTTATAAAGAAAAAAGCGACACACAAATACAACCCACTCTCAACTCTCACAAGACACATAATATGCTTGTCAGGCATCCTTTTTGAATTAGAAGCCCGGAAAATAATCACACCACTTAATGAGAGCACGACGACCTTTTAAACTAAGGCAGCAAACTCAATTAATTAACCATGATGTCACATTTGATCCCTCCATTGTTGTTCACTCATCTTCTTGAGGTGGTAGATGTTTTTCTCAATCCTCTGCAAAATTCTATCTAAAGGTTAACTTGTCCTTTTCATTTCATATCCATTCTTGTCCATGAAAGCTCTATTTTATTTCCCTCTCTTACAGCATAGAGATCTTTTATTTAAGTGGAGACTGTTCAAGTTAATTGTGAATATATATATATATATATATATGACAAAGTATGGATAAAATTTGATTAAAAAAAAAAATCAATAATCTTCCTACTCCCAAAGAGTGGAAATTTTCTACATTAAGAATTAATGTCCTTTCGATAATTATAATTATATTCCCAACTAATTGAAGCGAATCCAATACGCATTCCTAGCTAGCTAGCTAGAATAGTTCCAAATCCATAACCACCCTTTGAAAAATTAGTTCCCGATCAACAAGATATATAGGCAATGCCAATAAACTTGGAACTTTTATAAAGTGGGGAATTTCATTTACTTAAAAAGAAAAACATCTATTACTACAACATTTAACCTGTAAGAAACAGATGGGAATTAAGCGATCTAAAACCAACCCCAAAATTTGATAGGAATTATGTTACATGGCATCCAACTAACTTTCCAATCTAATCTATCTGGTGTTGGACTGCAAATTAAGCCTAATTGTGTAAATTAAATTAAAGACACGTACAGTGGATTTACAAACTAGTCTAACTGCCGAAATTGGTAACCTAATTTTGTTGGTAACATACATCCTTGACGCCTCTCAAGATGTGACATTCATTGGCTTCATCATCTGATGAATATGCATTTGTTTTCTTCTTTTTCCTTTCTGTTTTGTTGTGTTGTGGCAGCAATGCTTGTGAACTCTTGTCCTCCTTTTTAGTGTAAGATTGATGAGTGATGATGTGTTCCCTTGCCTGCCCCACCTCATCCATTTAGCATCTTCCAAACAAATTAAGGTTTGCAAGTTACATTTAGAGTGTACATTTAGGGTTATTTTTTATATATATATTAAAAGAGTTATTTAAACATTAATTTGTAAGAAGTGCAAATAAACTTATCTTAAAAAGTATTTAAACCCTGGTCGCATAGGAAATTAATCACTGTAATCTTTTAGCCTTTGTTTGGAGAAGATGGTCTGAAATAGAAAGGAACATAACAGTAAAGGAATTGATATAAATTTTGTTATTCTTTCACTGTTTGAAAAGAATGGCATATAAACGATCAGTATAATGTAACTTGAATTTATTTGAATAGAGAATAGAGGAGATTGAATAATAAAAAAGATTATACTCCAAATTAATTATATATAAGATGTAAGGACAGAAGGGTATAGAAGAGACTGTCTTTTCATCTCTTTTTCAACAAGCGTTGGAAAGAGTCTCTCTTCTCCTAATCTCTTTTCATCTTTTTGGCACCATTTATTCAAACATGGACTTAGTATGTTAAAGCAATCTTTTAAAGGTTGATTAAGGCCTATTTTTTTTTTGTTTTAATAAATAAATATCTTGCTTCCGATGTGAAGCCTGTTTCTAATTGCTTGTGGAGAACAATTGCTTTTCTTTGTAGATTGAGTAAAGCAGACGAATCTTCCAGAGCAAAAGATGGAGAAGTACTGAAGCAGATCGGAGGAGGAGGAGGAGGAGGGCTTTAATTCTACTAATGGAAGACTAATTAATTAAAGTGGGTTTGATGAGTCTTAAAGTACAAAGGTGTCATATATCTAACCAATTAATGTCTTAAAGAAAAAAGAAAAGGGCTATTCGTTTATCAAAATAGTCTTATTAAAGGACAAAGGTTTCATCTAACCAATTAATCTCTTAAGGAAAAAAAGAAAAAGAAAAAAGAAAAGAAAAGGACTATTAGTTTCACTCATTTTGATAAATCTGGAATCCTAGAAAGTGTCATGGCCCTCAGTGTGGGGGCTCACAATTAGCCCTTTCTTTATGTCTCTTTCTTTCTTTCTTCTCTCCCTCAGATCCCACAATATTATTAAATAAAACTATTCTTAAATGGATAATAATTACAATTTTCAAAACCCAAATTTTGAATAATAATGTAATATGATTATCTCCTACTGTTTCTTCATTTAATGATCATAATCATATTTGATATTGATATTGATGTTCTCTTTTTGATATAAAAACCTCTATTTCAAAATGATGTGACAAGTGCAGGTCGCAAACACTATAATAAAATAAAAATGAAGGAATGATTAACCAATGGGATATTATATTTGAATATATCCTAACCTTAGAAGAAGCATTAAGAACATCACCAAAAGGTTGTCAGTTTAATTTCTATATATTTCCTATTAATACTGGAGCGGTCTAAACCATAATTGAAGATCACACAATTGCAGGTGCCATCATTAATTAATTATGTTATGTTGTCAACTAAATTTTTAGCTAAGTAGGAGATTGGTTTGAGCTAGTAGTAGAAGCTTTGAGGCAGTGGGTAACGTACCCAGATTTTAATTTTTAGTTTTTTAGTGTATTAAGAGTCAGAAATTTTAGATAGAGTAGGTAAAAATTAAATAATATAAAAAATTAAAATAATATAATATTAAAAAAATATATCAATAAATTATATAATTGACATATTTTTATATTTTAATAACGTCACATAATAATATCATTATCGATTTTATTAAATATTTATTTTTCAATATACACAACTAAATTGTTGTTTAAATATTAATCTCCAATTCGATTGCACAATTGAGTCTTGATAAGCTTCATGACCGATTGTTGTTCAATCATTAATCTCCAATTCAATTGGGTAGCCAAGTGTTGACAAGTTTTATGACAGAAAATGTAATTTTTGTCATAGTTTCAAATATGTAATTGACAAATTTGTAACAGAAAATGAAAAAAATTAATCCCTTTAATTAAAACACAGTTAAAGAAATGGTCAAGAGAAATTAATGTACACAAAAGAAAAGTAAGTTAGATTTTCATATATTTTATTTTTAATTTTTGACCAGTATTGAAAAACGTACTGGTAATCGCCATAAGCCATCGTGGTCGATGGTTTTCAGCAATCAGAGGCAACCACCCAACACTTTTATTTTTATTGACCAACATATTCCAGTAAAATCTAACTACCAAATTTCGTAGATGTAAGTTTAAATTTTCGACCAAATCCAACGCGCGTAAATGCATTAGCGGTCGTCATCGGCCACCGTGGTCGGTGATTTTCAGCAATTAAAGTCAACCATCCGACACTCTTATCCCCATCGACTAATATACTAAAAATCTAAAAAATTTTAAAAATTCAATATGGGCATTCAAAAAATTAAAAATATGGAGAAGTTGCCCACCTTCGAGTAGGAGTGTGCAATCGGTTATAACCGAACCGAACCGTCCAAAAATTACTAACCGAATCGAACCGAATTGTCTCTAATAACTAAACCGAACCGACCGATAATCCTAGTATAACCGAACTAACCGAAACCGAAATAACCGAACAACCAAATCCGATAACCGAACCAAACCGACAATAGGCAGAGAGTTTCCAATCTGGGATCAGAACTGATAATCCTAGTATAACCGAACATAAAACAAAAACGATTTTTTAGTCCCCAATAAGTTTCCAAAACAAATGAACAAGAATCGGAAATATCCAGAGTTTCCCAATCAGAATTTTCCAGAACAAGAATCATTGAATCATAAATAGTGTACCTTTGAGTCTTTGACGCAAGAGGGTCGTCGGGGATCTTGTAGCGATTGAGAAGAAAAAGGGCCTAGTCGACGAGCTTCGAAGCACACGTCGTCGTCGCCGATTGCCCCTCCGCCACTTCGGTAGTCGCCACTGTTAGCGTCGCCGCCATGGCCCAGATCTTGGAAGGCCTCGTCGATCGTCCAAGCACAAAGAAAAGAAAAAACGAAGGCGAGGGATGGTGGGGTGAGAGTTGGGGTTCGATTTGATCGGGTGTGGGTTAGGGTTCGATTCGAACGAAGGTGAGGGTTAGGGTTCGATTCGATCGCCTGTGAGAGAGAGAGACAAAAGAGGGGTGCAGTTATCTCTCAGCACACGAACTCACGGGCGACTAGGTGAGGGTGGGGGGAGATAGCGAGAGAGAGGGGGGGGGGGGGAATGTGAGTGTTTGTGTCGGTTCCGTTTGGGGAGGGGGGGTTGAACTGAAATCACACGGTTTAACCGATTAGTTCGGTTTAATCGAAAATTAAATTATTGCAAATCGAACCGAACCGTTTCATATAAAAAATCGAACCAAATTAATCGAATTAAATTATTTTATCAAAAAAATTGAACCGGACCAACCAATTTGGTCGATTCAATTCGATTAATTCAGTTTAACCAAACCGGTGCTCACCCCTACCTTCGAGTGTACGTGGCTCGGCCATCGGTATGGACTTAATTACACCCACCTTCACACTGTACAATGTTTATTTATGCATCAGAGTTTTTTTTTCTCTAAATAAATAAAACTAAAAAAGAGGTGATGAAAGGGCGGGGGCCCACTGCCCACCTTTAAGGTAAGAGCTGATTCACGCATAACTTGGAAAGAAATTCTGGTGAAGGAAGGATTAGGAATGAAGTAAGGACATTTAAAAAATAAAAAATAAGAAATAAAAATGTAGGGTAGGGTACATTTAGTAGGGTAGGGTAAGGTATAGAGGGCAGGGATATTGAGGAAAGGAGGACGAGCACTAAGAACAAGAGATGTAGCAACTTGGAAGCCACGTTTCTTCGTCGTCACTTTCCGACCACCATTAACGAGCTGTGTCGTTTTCTTATTGCTTTGCTTCTTTCTTTCTTTCTCTCTCTCTCTCTCTCTGTCTAAGCAAGTTAAGGGATATTAATTAAATTATCCTTAAGCAGTGTACTATGCATGTATATATATATATAAGAGTTACGCCTTGCTTGCTGCTCACTTACATGTACACACACTCGGACCCTGTAGAGAGAGAGAGAGAAGGCAAAGGAACATTAAGATATGGAGAAGATGATGAAGATGAGCGGACTGAAGCACCTGTTCGTGACGGTGTTCATGGCCAGCTTCGGCATGGTGCTGGTGATTCCCGGCATCACCGACGTCACCATGTCGGCGCTCTGCCCCGGCCAAGACCGATGCTCTCTCGCCATTTTCCTCACCGGCCTCCAACAAGTGGTACCGATCTTCCTACAATACTCTCATCATCAAACTTCATCCTTAATCTCCTCTCTCGCCGTTTGTTAATTCCCTCTTTTATTTCTTTAAATGAATAAATCAAAGAGAAATATTCCGAAAAAAACAACCACCTTCCACAACCTAGCCATTGTTGCAACCTCATCATCTTCATTTTTTTTTTTTAAAAAAAAAAGAGAAAAAATCTCTAGGATGGGGAACTAAAATTCAACGCTGAATGGTAGTTGTAGTACAAGTATGTTGGTCACATATATGGTTCTTGAGATGTGACAAAAGATAAGTACTTGTAATTAACAGTATGTATATATATATATATATATTCATTTTAAATTGTGCAATTTCTCGAGGGACCATGCATGATATTGGTTTCGAAACGAGGGAGGCCCACCCAGGAAAGACCCACTTTGCAACACTTATTTGCATTGATTTTCGCTCTAATTTTCATGTGTAGAAGTAGAACTAGCTTCGCTAAATTTATTATTTATTATTTATGAAAGCTTACTGTTTGTCCCATGTATATATATGTGACACATCCTCCAATGTACGGAACTGCTCTCATCTTTAATTTAGGCTTATATGTACATTTTAGTTTTCTTTAGAATGGGAAATACTGAAAAAAGTGAGGACAGTTGCAAGGAGAGAGAGAGAGAGTACGGGCGGGGGGGGGGGGGGGGGGGGGGGGGGGGGGTTGGATGGTTAAGATGAAGAATGATTGGGTGTTTATGGATGCAGCTAATTGGGGGAGGGACAATGGTGATGATGCCACTAATTGGGAAACTTTCCGATGTGTATGGAAGGAAGGCCCTGCTGACAGTACCTATGACACTCTGCATTTTCCCTCTGGGTAAGCTTTCTTATTCCTTGCTTCCTTCCTCTACTTCGTACTTATTTGCTGCAAACACCCCACCTGTGGTCCCCCATGAAAAGAAGCATTCTCGTATCCCAAGCCCAAACCCAGTTACAAGATTAAATTAAATTTTAATATTTATAATTTATTAAACTACTTAAAAGGTGATCTAAGAAATTTCCCAAATCGACTGGGTCATTTTAGCAAAGTCCCATTTTCAACCCAATACACCATCACTCTATACTATAATTCAACATTTTTATGGCCAATAATTAATAAGGAGAAGGGTTATTTGTTTTCTAAATACAAAATATTATTATTATTATTACCCATTAACATTCATGAACTGACCCAAAAAACACAACTCATACTTACTTATAGATCATTTTTCATCAATTTCATATTATTAATTAACTAATTAATTAGTGAAAGAATAAGGAGTTATATATAGCCCGCTTGTAACTCTATATATAAAGCTGCCCCTTTTACCCCAATTGGGTGGCGAGCACTTGGAATGGTCGGCGCCAAACGGAGCAGATCAAAGGCTAAAAGACACTAAATACCGTTGTTATTGTCGTATAGTTGCAGCGGCTAGCTGAACATACTTTATTATTTTTATTGTTATATATTGCCTAAAAGGAAAATCAAGAGGCCAACTTTACAGCGGCTATTTCTTGTGAAGTTTAGCTAAGGTTATTGACCAGTAATTTAACCCGGTTTTACCAGTGGTATTGGCGTACAGCAGGACGACCAAGTTCTTCTACGCTTACTACGTTCTGAGGACTATCACTTCCATGGTTAGTGAAGGCAGCAGCCAATGCCTTGCTCTTGCCTACGTGGTACTACTTTCTTCTCTCCCTTCTTCATCTTTCCTTTTAGTAATCAGAGCCCATAGACGTTTAGCCCCAGGCCCCAGGCCCCAGGCCCCAGGCCATACTTGGGCCTAATCTGTTTTCCCTTGGGCCCCAGTTGATGAGAAAGGCCAAAGGTTAGACAAATTGGGCCCTGTTCTAGAATGTCTGTCAGGCCGTTAATACCGTTGAGACAGGCTTCCCGCCTAAATCCTCTTGAGCTGAAAAGCAGCATTCAGCTGCTTCTGCTGCTGCTTCTGCAAATGGGACTTTCTGACGCATCTCCGGTTTCTATTTTAACAGGCAGACAACATTGCCGAGGCACGGCGAGCCACGGCGTTTGGGATTCTGTCGGGGTTGGGCTCAGCCGCGTTTGTGTGTGGCACTCTAACAGCTCACTTCCTCTCCACTGCTCAGACATTTCAGGTATGTTTTGGGTTTTCTCAGTTCCCCCCTCTTCTCCATCATCAAATGGCGGTTGTGATGTTTCGGGCTTTCAAATTCAGGTCGCTGCATTCATGTCAATGGCTGCAACAGTTTACATGAGAATTTTCCTCAAGGATTCACCGCAAGAAAATAGTGATGATTTGGCGCAGCCAATCCTGAAAACTGAGGAGAATTCTTCTTTGAATGAGGGTGAACCATCTAGTAGTGTACAGGCCTTCAAGAAGTTCCCATCTGTGGGGGATATCATATGCTTGCTTAAGAGTAGGTGAGTATAATCATTTTTGGTTCTTACATTTGCTTGGACTTTTCATTCTTTCGACTCAGAACAGATTTGGGAATCAGAGGCCAAGTGGAGTGGTGCTTTAATTTTCATGATCTAAATACTCTTATCTAATTAAAAGGTACTGACGTGGTTCGGTTTCTTGGCACAGAGTGACATTTTCACAAGTTGCAATTGTTGTATTATTCAACAGCCTTGCTGAGGGTGGACTTCAGTCTTCAACAATGGTACATCTCTTAGTTCAGAGTATAGTTTCGTTTTGGATGAGATTGACTAGTACAAGATCTTGTTTGTCTTTTTATCTCCCAAACGGTTTAGACAAAGTACAAGAGTCAAGAGAGAGCCACAGGCGATCTCGAATTAACTCTTAAGCAGAGTAGAACGAAGACTAACTCTTGAGCGAAAAGATAATCAATAGAAGTAGCTGGGGAGACTCATATAGTGTTTGAAATGAAAGCAGCACAATGAGATTCATGCCATTGAAGGAATTGTAATTACACAAGAAACAAAAAATCAAATGGAATGTTTGTGTGCATATGTATAAACAGTAAATCCTCCATGGATCTGTCTGGTGCTAGAATCAATCTGACCTGAAACAGTGGAGTCAGTTGGATGAATGAATGAGAAGAGGTTCGAAAAAAGAAAAAGAAGAAGATGCATAAGAATGGTGTTTTATGTGGTTTTATACATCATAGTAAACCAAAAATTTAGCTACCAACATTAGCATTCATGATCGGTTGATGTTGAATTTCTAAATTTTTTTTCAATTCAGTACTTCTTCAAGGCCGAGTTTCACTATAACAAAGACCAGTTTGCTGATCTAATGCTAATTGGTGGTGTTGCCGGGACTGTGTCACAGGTAACTTTCGGATAGCTTTGAAATGACATATTACTTGTTGATAACTTCATTTCTTGTTGTATCGTCCTCTCTTTACTATACGACCACCCGTTTGTTAATATTTGCGAACATGCAGCTGCTTTTCATGCCTATGTTGGCTCCCATTGTAGGAGAGGAGAAGTTGTTGTCCTTAGGGCTCCTTGTTGGAGCTTCAAGTGTATGTGCCTTTCACTCCTTGAATCAACATAATGTTCTCATGAAGCTCTCTGTATTTCAATTTGGGAATGCGTGCATATGCATCTGCTGACTATGATATCTGGTCTAATATGCAGATGCTACTAAACAGCATAGCATGGTCATCTTGGGTAATGCTCTTTTTGTCTACATACAACTGAAACCTTCTTTCAAACCTCAATTTGTGTTAGAATTCTCAGAATTCAGTGCTTTAAGTGCACCATATTGAGTGTCTATGGATTTGATATCAACTGGGTACTACTAGAAAAATGGTTTTACCATTTGGTTGATGGCAGATCTGCTCTGGTATTGCTCTAAGATATTTCAGATGTTATATGTCACTCTTACGAGCATTTATTGAACTGCAGGTTCCCTATGCCCTCGGCGTGTTCTCTATCTTTGCCGTATTGACAAACCCCTGCGTGAGTTCTCACTTCCATTAAGTAAACAACTCATGGTCTGATCAATTTAGATTCTCAGACTACTATTGACTGTTTCTATTTTGACAAGAAATTTTGTTTACTCCTACAGTTAAGAAGCATTGTATCAAAGCAAGTTGGACCTAATGAACAGGTAGCTAGATTTCTCTCTCCTTCTAAAGAAGGATTAGTTACCAGTTCTTATTCACTTAGCATAGTAGTATTTCTTTGTTTGTATGACTGATTATTAAAAAACTCATGTTAGGGGATGGCACATGGATGCATTTCAGCCATAAGTTCGTTTTCCAACATTCTGTCTCCCTTTATATTTAGTCCTCTAACAGGTAACTTCGGAAACTAATCAGAATGCCTATGCCTTTGATTTTGCATACAAGGAACTAGCAAGCTATACATACTAACATGAATGCCATTTTTCCTTCCAGCATTGTTCCTGTCCCAGGGAGCACCATTTCATTTCCCTGGCTTCAGTCTAATGTGTGCTGGCCTTGCAACGGTATTGACACTTACTTTACAGAGAACACACCACTCTAGATGTTTTGCTGCCATCTGAACTTGTCCATGGATGAACAGGCTAAATATTCAAATGATTCATGCTCATTTCATGAGGCCTGTAAGATCGGCCCAAATCCAGGGTGAACTTAACCCATGGGATCTAGTCCATCTATCTATAAATGGACCTAGACTAGATCCACACACACATACATACCAGTAAACAGATTTGGACATAACGGATCAGGACCAGATCTAGATCATTGACAGACCTAACGGTGATAGGGTAATGGTCCTCCAACGGGCATATTACGGAACCGCTGAAATTCCAACCTGGGTCAATCTTTTAGTTGATTTTCTACAGCTTTCCTTAGATTAGGTTGTTTCAAGATGAGGTTGACACAAGAGCTGAATTCATAAATCTGACTTTAACATCAAAATCCAGCACCGTGTGAAGCTCATATGCTTATTTAGGACACGTAGGATTGATCACTAGCTAAGTTCATTGAGTTTTGTAGACTCTCAGTTGTACCGTGCTATCTACCATTCGGTGATAATGTTTGAGTTATTATTGGCCAAGGAAAAAACCCATAATGATCGGATACTGTTTGTGCAGATGATGGCATTCATAGTGAGTTTGATGATAAGAGCTGCCCCTCCCGTTCCAAGCAACGCAGGCAGCGACAGCGACTGCAGGGAGGCGTAGTAGTAGCGCTGGATAAATGGCCAAACATTCTCAGCTCAGATCCTAGAAGAAACCACCAACCAAACAGCAAGAGCCAAGGGAAATCATTTTGCAGAGTTGTGTATATCTTGCTATGCCAGAGAGAGTCAGCTTAGGGCCGACTATTTTTTTCACTTTTTTGAAGCTCATAGCAGTTTATTATTAGAATCAATTCAATCTAGCTAGCAGTGGAAAGTTCATCCTTAGTGCCAGAAGAGAAACGTTTATCTGTAAGTATAGTCATTCAGTCATGTGGGGGGTTGAGTCGGCAATAGCCATTCAATCTTTAGCAATAGAGAAGATGTTATCATTAGGTATCCTCACTGTGAGGAGAATGTACAATTCAACTACTTGGTTAGAATGTGATATTCAACTGGATCAGCAGCTTATTGAATGTGTCTATTTCATGAATCGAAACTCAAAAATACTGCTAAGATCTGGCAATTGTATCTATTTCCCATCATTTTCTTATTCATAGCATATTTCACATGCCATTGATTCAATCATTAAAATTGTGCTTGCTACTGTTTGGAACTTCTTCAGAAGTTAGGATTCTCCCTCCAGATCTAACATTAGGTGCATCAAACTAGGCTTTGCTCAGATAGTCTCATTTCAACTAGCTGGGTGGATGGGCAACAAACCAACACAAGGTACTCAGTACAATATGTTCGCAGAAACACTAAAAACAAGTCTGCCAGCCCCTCCAGAGATATGGCTAGAGATAGCAACCAAGGAAACATTGTAATGTTCCCTTCCATGGCTAATGGCCATCTTATCCCTCTCTTAGAACTTTGCAAGCAAGAAAGAGCAAAGGATAGGTTACACCATCTAACCACAATTAATACCCCTTTAAACATCCAGAAGCTCAGAACCTTGCTCCAGCTGAAATTCCCTTCTGCATCCCGCCGGACTCAGAAAACAGTGACTGGCTGTCTTACATAGATGGGAGCCTCACAGGATCGTTTGGTTCACAGATTAGAATCTCGCTTTCTCATACGAGGGAACTGGCAGTGGGGTTAAGAGGAATTTATCTGGGTTGCAAGGCCACCAGTAGAATTCAGTACAGCGGAAGAACTTGGAGCTGAATGCTTGCAGGAAGGATACGGTGATCTAATCAAGGGAATCCACAGCAGGGAATCCATAGGTACATCTCCATGTCATTCTGGTTGGAACTCCATAATTGAAAGCTAGAGTCAAGGTGTGCCAATTATGGGGTGGCCACAGTCTGGAGATCAGTTATTCAATAGTGTTTAAAGGATCATGTCAAATAACCCAAAACAAAAGATCATCTGTCAATTATTGGGTGGCGCGCAGTTTAGAGGATCATCTGTCAAAGGCCATGGATTGAGTTCCTCAGTGTAGCAAGATCCACGACAAAAGATGTGTTCTCGCCTCCAAATAAGCCAGACAAGGAGTTGAAGAAGTTGAGAAGGCAATTTTGGCTAGCAATCAGGCAGTCGCTTACCCATAATAATAATGTTTAAAGCAAGGAATTGTCAAAGAAAAAGGAAAAAAGAAGAGAAAAAAGTTCTTATTTGGATATGAACATACCAAAGGATGGAAATAGTATTGTATGCCAAAAACAAAGGAAGGACAAGATGGTCATGAATGAAAAAAAGATATCACAAATATAAGGCATTTGCTAAAAACAAAATCTGGAAATAGTTCGGCCATATTATGTACAATGCCGCAAAAACAAATTGTTGACTCAATTGAAGTGAATCAAAGCATTCATTCAACACTGGAGGTATCGCTGCCTTCATCAGAGGAAATATTCCTATTGGCATCAAATGTCAAGATGAACTCTAGTATTTCCCGGCCCCGAGTAGAACTCTCACCATCTTGCTCTGGATTTGTTCTCCGCCTTAGGACTGGAAACAACTGCAACATCAGGTCCTGTGGGGGGGAAGCCACTTGGTACACCCACTCCCTTGCCTTGGGTTTCTGCTAGAAATAGAAAGTGCAAAATCATCAGCATAAGCACCAACACTAAAACCATCATCACCATCAACAAAACTATGTGATTTATCCCATTGCTGTCGCAATTGCAATCATCAATGTTATCCATCATTGCAATCATCATCACCATCATTATTACTTTCATAGTTACCGTTGCCATCATCATAGGAATCATCAAAAACATCACGATTAGAATCATCACACCCATCATCCTCACCACAACCATCAACACCACCCTCATTGTCATCAACGTCATCGTCGCCATCGTCGTCGTCATCAACATCATTGTCATTGTCCCCACTGCCACCTCCACTATCATCATCGTCATCACCACCACCACCATCATCATCACCACTAGTGTCATCATCTCCATTATCATCATCATCACTATCATAAAAGTCATAGTAGTCATCATCATCACCATCCTCTTCCTCTTCCTCTTCACTGATCCCAGTGGGAAAGAAAAAAATTCGCCGAGGAACACGATCCTTACCAAAAAAGGAACAGCAGAGAAATTAGAGCTTCCTCCATGCCTCATATGATTTTTACAAAGATATTAAGCCCTATGTGTATCTATAAACCAAAATGCCAAGTCTAGGGGGGTCGAGTAGTGTGAGGACATCATCTACTGGGGCGTTTGCTAGGTCTAGTATCATGAAATTCAAATAAGTCAAGTCAAGAGTTGAAATAGAAATTGTGCTCACACCATAAGAGGAAAAAAATTAATAATAAGTGCTTATACATATGTCTACCCTGAATGTTCATGCTTAAAAGATATTAAACTACTTTTTAAAAATTTTTTACAACTACTTGGGTCAGTTTCAGGAGTCCTCTCTCTATACACAATGAATCTGAAGAAGCTTAATACTGACTGTTGTTTGGAAGTAATGGCAAAAGTAGTTTAGACACCTAGACTAAACTTGGGAGGGATAAAACACAATTGATACAAAAACTAAGATTACCCACTTAGTGAGATTAAGGCTTGTGATCGTGGTTGTTCCTAATAATACAAAAACTTTAGATAAGAAACAATTCACATAAATAGGGAGAACTGAATTTTTTACACAAGATCCAAAACCATTCAGTAGGTGGACAAGACAAATTCAAGGGAACCAGGCATAAGACAGGTCCTCTCTAGTCATTATAAAATCCATTGATTTCTATTTTAGCTTGGCAAAATCCATAGATTTCAAGAGTGAATCTCCATGCACCCAAAACAGATGGATCCATAGATTCTCAGTCATAGTCCTAATGTCATGTATACATGATCCATAAGCCAAAGACAGTATATAGAAACACATAAGGCCAAGATCCATGAAACACACGAGGCCAGATCCAAGAAGCAAAAGACATTACATCCAGAATTGCTATGTCTCCAACATATATTATGAATAAAGAATACCTTCTCAATTTTTGCGGGCAGAACAGCCCTGTCAAGGGCTGTTGGAGTCCATATTTTTATGTCATGCTCAATCCCACTGCTAGCAAGAACAGTAGTATGTGGATGACACTCAATGCAATTCACCACATCCTGATCCGCTTCCATAACACGAATAAGCTCCCCGCCCTTCTTCTTCCAGATGAAAATCCTGCCGCAGTCAGACCCACTCATAACATACTCACTTTTAGGCCCAAAGAAGTTCACACCCTTCACTGTTTCACGGTTTCTATGCCCCTTGTAGACTTGAGGACGAACTCCAGCATCAGTATCCATGTTTGAAGGAGATGCTGCTGACTGATGTTCTATGCTCACTTCACCTGCATCACTGCCCATGGATACTGGAGAGGCTGGGGCTGGATCTGGTCCCAATCCCATATCTCTTGTAAATAGATATATGAATTCATCATTATAAGAGGCAAGAAGCTCACTCTGATCTGAAAATGCCAAGCCTGTAATTCCCACTTGCTCATTGCCAATCAAATGTGGAGGGCAAAAGTAGTCAACAGGCTGACCAAAATCAGTTGACCCATCCCACTTATATTTGCGAACATCATAAACTCTAGTATACTCATCAGACCCGGCAACTGCAAACAGATTTGGATTCCTTGGATCTATTGCAATTGCATTTAGTTGAATGATCGGCATCAAATTCCGATCAGGTTGGGACTTGCAAGTAAACAGTTGTGTAGCAGCTCCAGTTCTCAGATCAAACTGTGAAAATAGATATCAGTGTCAAATCATTTAAGTTTAGAAAATCAGTCTGATGAATAGAAAATTAAGAAAAACAAGCAAGGAATTTTTAAAGATGGCATTCATAAAATGAGATCCAACCTATGAGTTCATCAACATTATTCATCACCTGTGAAACATTATCCAGGTTTATGCAGAAGTACATATATTTCTAATTAAGAGAACAAAAAAACTACAGGAAGTAATATAATAAAAGAATTATTGCTTACATGCTGAACTAATCCATCCTCACCACAGGTATAGAATATATGTGGGCTTCCAGGTTCAATGGCCAGCTTATGAGCCCGACCATCATGCTTCCCTAGCAATTTAGATTCCACTAGCCCTCGTTCCAGAATTTGAGCATGCCTTACCTAATATTAAAAAAAAAAAAAAAAAAAAAAAACACATTGGGAACAAACAACTAATAATTCTTTAAATCATGAAATAAAGCCTTATCCTAAGTTCTAGAAATACAACTAAGCAAATAGAAGCCTCCTTGAATAATAAGGATGCTTGACAAATTGTTGCTAAACATATGCATTAGAACAAACATGAACCACAAGGTAGGTCATTAGGATACTTAAAACATTTCAATCCAACTAGTGAATCAAATTATGCACAATTTTTCACCTTGATGATCTTCCACATGGGTTTTATCATCAAGAATTAAGGCAACTATCAGTATGTTAGGAGTTGCTTCAGTTCCTAAATTAGCATTCCAAGAAAACATTTACCTGGCCATCAGCAGCACAGGTGACAATGCTTCTATCATCTGTATAAGGCATGATTTTTGCTTGGAAAACATTGTTATGATGACTAGAATGAAATGATAGCTTCACATGCCCTGTTTCCCAATCCCATAGCATGACTCTCCGGTCATCAGAGCCTGACACAAGAATGTCACCATATGCATTGAAGCTAATTGTGTTAACACAACCCATGTGTTTTTCCAGCTTTCTAAAGATATCAAGTCGGAGCACAAGATCCTGTAGCGAAAAAAAAATTCAGACGAGAGCATTGCAGAACATAAAGATTCTCATACAGCTGCATGAGAGAGAGAGAGAGGGGAGAGAGAGAGAGAGAGACATCCAGACTCTCCTGTCAATGAATAAAGAGCAACTCAGTAGAAAAAGAACTACTGCTTTTAAAACAGGTAAAAACATAAAATAAAATGGGCCTAAAAATTATGGGAACAGTTCACAGATTGACATGAACCAACCAACATAAGATCATAGAACATCACTCAATCATAAACTTATCAGGAAGGGAGCAAAATGTACAGAACCCTTCCAATTCCCCCATCATATATTGCAGAAAACAAGCAACGATGTTTAGAAAGTGCCTAGACTTAGTTTCGTTCTGAGTTTGAAGAGTTAATTTGTTGCTAATTTTAAGAATATCAATCCTTATTTTCATCGAAATGATTGACCAAAAAGTAATCTCTTTGTTATAGATCTGTAATCTTGTTCTTGCTCCTACTCCAAAAGCATTCATGGCAGCATTGAGTTCAGTAGATAAGAAAATAATGAATAATTCAATAAACTTCAAAACTTACTATTCCATTCTAAGAAATCCCACTTAAACTTCAGGTTCAACCACTATTATTTGACAGGCAACAAAGAGCTCAGAATTTGGCTACTACTTCAAAGTGTCATTAGAATGCAAGTCCAAAAGTGTCTTAAGGGTCATGTCCAACAATCACCACAACGATAGTCAACAAAGATTAACAAAACACCAAATAGGTAATGCCTATTGACTTATAAGAAATCACCATAAGTGTTTCCCAGTAACTTCTCATTGGGATTGGATAACATAAAAATGAATAATACTCACATTCATGTGCTTTTCAAAATGATAGAAACATCTACGTTGAGAGTAAAAATGATAATATAAAGATAAAATTAAGCCTCTATCTAATAGCTTAAGTTTTTAGATTAATTGTTGGTTAACAATTTAACATGATATCAAAGCAAGTAAAGGTCTTGAGTTCAAAACTCAGCGCCAACACAATATTTAAATTGTTGCAAGTAGTTGAGCCATCTATGCAATGAAGCCTGACCACATGTGAGGGGGCGTGTTGAGAATAAAAATAATAATATAAAAGATAAAATTAATTCTCTTATCTAATAACTTAAACTTTCAAATCAAATGGTGGTTAATAATTTAGCCATCTGTTTCATTGGATGCCATATTTAGAGGGGTAGGAACAATCTAGAAATATTGCAACTCATAATAATCCATGTCAATTCCAAGAACTAGATTAGCAGATTTCAACTTTAATTTTATGTATGGCAATTGGTAAAAGAAATTTAAATAAGCTGCCATCCATCTCAGTTATCTATGCATTAACTACAGTATTTGTAGATAGGGTAGAAAGGGGAGGAAATGCAGTTTTCAATCAATCTATGTATCTACATGTCCATTTTTTCCATTTCAGAACTGCTTTAAATCATGGGAAAATCACTTCAAGATATCAAAATTCAGGGGCAAATTCATCTCAACTTTAGCCAATACTATATGTACTGGGGAGAAAGCAGAGGTGAATAGGAATACAGACATATGCTGCCATGGAAATCCATCTTACAACTGGAAACATGCAACTGTCACGACCCCAAGCCTGACAATTCTCTTCCTTCCAATCTGATGAGAATTAAAAGGATCAAACACCCGAACAAAGAGCAGAAAACAGAGAGAGGATAGAGAGAAATAAGAGAGGAGAGGGAAACGATGCAGAATTTTGATATTCTTGTTAATTGCAATCCATCCCAAGGATGGGAGAATATACACAAGGTGTTTGGGAGGAGAGATTCTCCTGCCAGGGTGGGCCCTACACCCTAACAAACTTGATATTCTCCTAACCTCCTCACACATGGCAGTAGCTACTTCTACATTAGGAATTACAGCAGTAAAAGTAAATAAACTAACTTTTGCATTAGGAATTACAGGAGTAAAAGTAAATAAAAATTTAAAGGAGCTATGGTAACGGTCCTTCTCGTGACATTTCCCCCCTCTTTAACCACTTTCTTGTCCTCAAGAAACACTACGGAGGCTATCAGTTCTTGGGAATTGCTTGAGGAGATTTGGGAGGTACTCCCAAGTGTTGTCATCAGATGAACTGCCCTGCCATTTAACCAAGACTTGAATGAGAGGAGCTCCATGCCCGTACACAACCCTTCTCTCCAAAATAGCTTCATGTTCCACTATCTGGCTAACCTCTTTAGGAAGGGTAGGCAATGCAGAACCCGTTGGTTGTGCCCCAACTAATCTCTTTAGGAGCGATACATGAAATATAGGGTGAATTAGTGGAATATCACCAACGGGTGATATGCCACCTTCCCCACCTTAGCTTCTATGGGAAATGGCCCATAGTACTTTGGATTGAGCTTAGTGACCTTTCCTCGAGTGATAAGACTTTAGGTGAGGGTACTTCAGCCTCAAATACACCTCATCCCCTACTTCAAACTCTCTTTCACTTCTTCTCATGTCAGCAGATTACTTCATTTGATTTTAAGCTAAAGCTAACTCTTGCTTCAGCTATTGGGTCACTTTCCTCTTCTACTGCAAATAATCATCTATTGAAGCCACATTGGATCCTCCCTCCACTGCAGGCAGAATGGATGGCTTGTACCCAAACAAGGCCTCAAATGGGGACATTTTAATTGAGGAGTGGTGGGTGGTATTGTACCACCATTGGGCCAGGGATAACTATCTGTGCCCCTCCTCAAACTATAAGAGGCAAATGCACCTTAAGTAAGTCTTGAGACTCTGGTTCACCCTCTCGGTTTGCCCATCTGTTTGAGGGTGATGAGCTGTGGACATGCTTAGTTTTGTTCCCAACGACCTCATCAACTCCTACCACATCAAGATGGTGAAAATCCTATCTCTGTTTGAAACTATGGACTTAGGAGTCCCAACTTAACCATCTAGTCTAAGAAAGCCCTAGCTACCTCTTGAGTTGCGTAGGGATGACTTAACCCTATGAAATGGGCAAACTTGGTCAATCGATCCACTACTACCAGAATACTGTCCTTACCCTCTGACCTGGGCAATCCTTCCACAAAGTCCACAAACACACTCGACCAAGCTTGGTCTGGTATAGGCAAGGGCTACAGTAGCCCAAGGTAGGCCACCGTTTCTGATTTACATCTCTTACAGATGTCACATGCCTACACAAACCTCTTAACCTTTGATTTCATCCTCAACCAATGGAATATCCATTTAACTCGTATGTAAGTATTTTGTTCCCCTGAATGTGCCCCCAATGGAGACTCATGCAAGGCCTGTAAGATCTTTTTTTTGAGGTTTGCATTATCTCCAATCACTATTCTTCCTTGGTACCTCAACATTCCTCCACTCAAAGTATAGCCATCAACCTCATTGGCCCCAATAGTCAATCTCTCCAGTAAGTTTCTAAGCTTCTCATCCCCCTCATAGCTATCAATAACCTCTCGGTACCACTAGGTCACCACCACTGTCATAGCTGCAGAACTTCCTTCTTCATGGCACCTTGAAAGTGCATCAGCTGCTACATTTTCCTTCCTTTTCTATATTGTATTATGTAATCCAATCTCATTAGTTTGGCCATCCCCTTCCTTTGCAACTACGTTTGAAGTTTTTGTTGTAACAAAAACTTCAAACTTTCATGGTCCGTTTTGATTATAAATTTACCCCATTCCAAGTAGTGCCTCCACCTGTCAACAACCATCAATACAACTAGAAATTCCTTTTCATATATGTTGAGGCCTAAGTGTTTAGGACCCAATATCTAACTTAAGAATGCTAGAGGCCTTCCTTCCTGTACCAAAATTGCCCCTACTCCTATTCCACTTGCATTTATTTCCAGAATAAAGGGTTGTTGTTGTTGTTGTCCCAGTCTTCCGCCTCACTTAATCAAACATCCACACACAAAAGAAAGAAAAAACAAAATATGGAAACAATAAAATAGAAGAATACACACAGAAGAAGGCACAGAATTTATCCTGATTCAGTTCCCTTATGGAAACCTACATCCAAGCTGCCTTAGGCCTCTTCTCCACTATCTTGAATCACAAGGACGATTACATGCACTGTAGAACACTCTCTCATAGCCCTATTCCTAGGTAATACAGAGTTAAACCCGAGATTACAAAGCACTCACCAGCTTTTTTTTCACACAACACATACTCGCACAGTTTTCCCAAGATAGAATCAAAACCGAATGAGAATTAATGACCCCCGACCCCTTATTTATAAAACATAAGGGCAGACCAAACAAGACATAACCGACCAAACAACCTTGGTCGTTATAACTAACCAACTAACAAAAAGATGAACTACTGAATACATACCTGACATAACTACCCTCCCGAGACTCTAGCTAATCTAATACAAATGACTTAACAAATTCTACCCTCATTTGAGTTAGATTAGACTTCCTCAGGACTGCTACCTGCACCCTCCCTTGTTGCCATGCTACTCCTTTCAATTTGATGTAAAGAATGTGTTTTTGCATGGGAATCTCAAGGAGGAAGTACACATGGATGTGCCACCAGGATATTATGCAACTAGGAAGGAACCTATAGTGTGTAAACTAAAGAAAGCCCTATATGGCTTAAAACAGTCACCTAGGGCTTAGTTTGGCAGGTTTACAGGTGTGCTACTTAATATGAGGTACCGAAAAAGCCAAGGAAATCACACCCTTTTCATCCATCACTTGGCTATAGGGGGAGTGATAGTATTGATTGTTTACATGGATGACATAGTGGTCACCGAAAACAATAAAGAAGGAATGGATAAACTAAGAGAATGTTTGATGAAAAAAATTGAGATTCAAGATTTTGGAAGGTTGAAATACTTTTTGAGAATATAAGTGGCTCATTCAAAAGAAGTTATTTTTATCTCCCAGCAGAAGTATGTAGTGGATCTCCTAAGTGAAACAAGGCTACTAGGTTGTAAAGCAGCAAAAACCCCTATTGATCCGAACCACAAGCTAGGAGAGGCAATGGAGGATGATATGATTGACAAGAGGCTTACCAAAGGCTGGTTGGGAAGTTGATATACTTGGCTCGTACTTGGCTAAACATAGCCTATGTGATAGGAGTTGTCAGCCAATTCATGCATAACCTGAGGGAACCTCTTCTCAAGGCTATGTATAGGATTCTACACTATTTGAAGAGAACACCTAGGAAAGGCATTTTGTTTAAGAAAGGTGAGGCCATGCTACTAGAAGCCTACACAGATGCTAACTATGTAGGATTAGTTGTGGATAGAAGATCAACATTTGGCTATTGTACCTTATTGGGGGGTAACTTGGTAACATGGAGAAGCAAGAAACAAAATGTGGTTGCCCAATCAAGTGCAGAGGCTGAGTTTCGATCCATGGCCCTAGGTATGTGTGAGTTATTGTGGTTAAAGGTATTATTGGAGGATCTCAAGATCGAGTGGACAAAAACTATGAGACTTTACTGCGATAACAAGTCAGCAATTAATATCGCACATAATCCAATTCAACATGATAGAACAAAACATGTTGAAATAGATAGGCATTTTATAAAAGAGAAGTTAGACACTGGGATGATTTGTACTCCTTATATCTCCTGGGGGATCAGCTAGCAAACATGCTAACCAAGGGGCTTCCAGCAGCTATGTTTAAAAGGATGGCAGGTAAGATTGGGATGTAGGATATACACTCCCAATCTTGAGGGGGAGTGTCAGCAACAAAGATTCCTAATCTCGTTCCTATTCACGAAACAACATATGGAACAAGATATGATTGGTGTATTTATTTATAAGGAATGCATCTTTTAGATTTAAATTGATTGATGTTTATTTCTATAAGTTGTTGTATCCTAAGGCTGTATAGGTTTCCTAATCTAGGTTTAGAATCTTTCTTAAAATGTTTTTTTAGCAACTTCCTAATCTATAAAGGAAGCTAGTGCATAAATCAAATCAACCTTTGGCGAGGTAAATAAGATTAAGAGAAGAATTTTAAAGTCCATTTGTGATAGATCCCTTTAGATATCTAAATACCCACTTCACTGCATTCCAGTAGGATTTTCCTAGAATTGCCATAAATCGACTTACTACACTCATTGCATGAGCTAAGTCGGGTCGAGTGCATACCATACTATACATTAAACTTCCCGCTACACTCGAGTATGGAATATTTTCCATTTCCTTCCTACTTTCCTCATCCTTTGGGGATTGATCGGAGGACAACTTAAAATGAGAGGCAAATGACACATTTACAACCTTAGCATTTGCCATTCTAAACCTCGATATCAGCTTTTCTAGATAGGATTTTTGAGATAGGTAAATTTTCCTTTGTTGTTTACTTCTAGAGATTTCTATTCCTAGAATTTTCTTTGCTTCACCTAGTTCCTTTATCTCAAATTTAAATTTTAGTCTCATCTTTAGTTGTTGAATCTCTTGCTTGGATTGACTTGCTACGAGCATGTCATCTACATAGAGAAGCAAGTAAATTGCGATGTTAGGTGAGACATATTTAAAGTAAACGCAACAATCATAGGAACTTCTAAGGTACCCTTGCTTTAACATAACAGTATCAAATTTCCTATACCATTGTCTTGGAGACTGCTTAAGTCCATAAAGGGATTTCTTAAGCAAACACACCTTCTCCACCTCTCCTTTAAACTCAAAGCCTTTAGGTTGATCCATTAAAATTTTCTCATCTAAGTCTCCATGAAGGAAAATTGTTGTTACATCCATTTTCTCTAATTTTAGGTTTAAATGAGCAGTGATGGCCAACAACACTCTTATTGAGGTATGTCTCACAGCAGGTGAGAAAACATCATTGAAATCTATTCCCAGTACTTGGGTAAAACCCTTTGCAACTAACCTAGCCTTGTACCTAGGTTTAGGGTTGTTTCCAACACCTTCCTTGATTTTATACAGCCATTTACAACCCACTATTCACAGTCCTTTAGGCCTATCAACCAGATCCCAAGTCTGATTCTTCCTAAGGGGTGCAATTTCTAACTTCATGGCTTCCATCCATTTTCCAAAGTCTCTAAAGGCCACTGCCTTTTCATAGGTGAGGGGTTCACCTCCTACACTTTCTAATGCACTAATAAGAGCATATGCTATTAAATCTGAGTAGCCAAATCGTTGTGGAGGCCTTCGGGTCCTAGGCTAGCTATCCCTTGCTACACTATATCTAGAAGGGTCTAGCTGGTCCCTTAGGCTAGAGTCTGCATCACTTCCTCCTTCACTCTCCTCAAATTGAGTTAAGCCCTAGTCTTGATCTCCTTCCTGGACCTGTTCATTCAGGTCCTGATCATTTCCAGATGTTTCTATGGAATTATTAGCCCCTATTCCAGAAATTTCCACATCGATGGTCTCTCCCTTTCCTCTAAATCATGCTACTTATTTCCTAATTTTATGGTAGTACATTCATCAAATGTCACATCTCTTATGACTATTGTTCTAGGCCCTTCAGGTTCAAGGTTCCATAGCTTATAGCCTTTTACACCAGTGGGATAACCAATGAACAAGCATTTTTTGGCTCTAGGTTCAAGCTTGCCTTGCTTCACATGAGCATAAGCTAAGCACCCAAACACTTAAGGTGATTTAGACTTGGTTTATGACTTGTCCACCTTTCATAGGGGGTTTTAAAGTCAATGACCGCTGATAGAGACCTATTTATCACATGAGCAACCGTTGGTTACTGTCACACTCAAGGGTGGAGCCCTTGTGAGTTGACACTTCAACTTTTTGGTCGTGCTTTTATCAAGAAAGTTGTGGGTACTCCCACGATCTAGTAGAATCAAGAGGTTACAACCCTTAATTTGCCCCTCCACCATAATGATTTTGTTGTTAGCTACTCCCTTCACAGCGTGAATTTAGATCTCTCCATTGTCCTCTTTCCCAATATCCTCATAGTCCTCTTCTTTTGCCTCCTCTTGTTCATCCTGTTCATCCCCTTCCAGCAACAGGATTTGCCTCTTGCATTGATGCCAAGGATGGTACTTATCCCCACATCAAAAGCAAAGGCCAGCTAACCTCCTTTGCTCCCTAAGTTGCTCTCCAAAGGGAACTAAACTTGATCCTATCACATTTTTCACTCCACTGCCCCCCTTCACTAGATCTCTATTATAGCCCTTTCCTCCCATGTTAGATGTTCCTACAACCACCCCCCTTGGTTGCTACCTTTGTTTCTTTATTAGGGCCTTCACTAGCATCTCCAGTAGGCGGCACTCTCAGATGCCTGTTCTACCGTATAGGGCTTCATCATTTTGACCATTGGCCGTAGCTCTTCACTTAAGCTACTCATAAAGCTTGACACAAAGTAAGCTTTTGAGAGGTGAGGATTATGGTCGATCATGTAAGACCTGAGTTCCTCAAACCTTCGTAGATAGGCTCCTACACTCCCCCGTTTGCCTTAGTTTATTAAATTCCTCAATGGTGTCCATCATACTCCTATCCCCAAAGTGCTCACAGAGTTTTTCAGATAACTCTTCCCAAGTATGCTCTCCTCTCACCCTTAAACACCCTTGAAACCAGGCATCCACTACCTCGTTGAAATATGCAGTGACCAATCTCACCCTCTACACCCTCAGTATGTTATACCACTCAAACAGCCTCTCACATTTCCTCAACCACCATCGAGGATTAGCCCCCTCAATTACCGAAATCTCCATCTGGGCATAGGAATCCCTGAATGATGAGGGTTGTGCAGTTCTTCTCTATCCCTACCCATTATCCTTTCCAACTCCTTCTCTGGGTCTACCTCAATCTCAAAGGTCCCATTTCCCCAGTTCATTCTATTCCCTTGCAAGATTGGCTCATTCCTTTCTCTAAGAGGGAAGTCGGGAGAGGCCCTCACCGAGTTCTAGCGGGTGAACATCATCATGAATTGTTGCATTTGAGCTTCCAGCTCTTCCCGCACTCGCATGATCGACCCTTCCAATCTCCACTCCAGTCCCTCCATGGAACTCTCCAATTTACAATCAATGGCCACAATCACCTCATGGTTCCAATTTACAATCAATGGCCACAATCACCTCATGGCCACAATCTACTCGGTTCTGGAAGTCGTTCATCGTTGAGCTGACTTGCTGCAGCTACGACTCTAGATTCTTCATACGGGTTCCTTCCGCCATTGCAACTCTCCACAGAGTACCAGCCGAGAATCATTCCTTTGATACCAAGATTGTCACAACCCCAAGCCCGACAATTCTCTTCCTTCCAATCCGATGAGAATTAGAAGGATCAAACACCCAAACAGAGAGCAAAAAACAGAGAGAGAAATAAGAGAGAAGAGAGGAAGAAGGATGAAGAATAGAGAGAAGAGCGGAAAACGATGCAGAATTCTGATATTCTCATTAATTGCAATCCATCCCAAGGATGGGAGAATATACACAAGGCATTT